>NW_021620991.1:488889-509113 GCF_004785775.1 Grammomys surdaster | reverse complement strand
TCTCTCTCTCTCTCTCTCTCTCTCTCTCTCTCTCTCTCTCTCTCTCTGTGTGTGTGTGTGTGTGTATGTGTGTGTGTGTGTGTGTGTGTGTGTGATGCACAAAACCATCCTGCTGCATGTTTCCAGTTGGTCTGAATGGTCTCTCTTTTTAGTGTGTTGGATAAATGATTTTGAGTATTCATTGAATTTGATCTATGAAGAATCAGCTGTTACCGTTCGGCAATTTTAAAAACCAAGGTGCCCTTTGCAGCTAATTCAGTCTTGCCAATAAAGTGGCAGAATGTTTAGCAGAGAATTTCTGGAAATTTTCACCACCTCGCAGGGCGACACTGCATTTTAATATTAATTGTCTGTGGTTAATTACGGCAGGATAGCCCGAGAGAGCCATATTTCTAAAGTGGAGTTTGTACTATAAATTCTTTTGTAAGGAATTATTATGTAGAAGGAAAGCCCCAGAAAAATGTAACATGAAAAGATGTATTACTTCCCATACCAAAGCCGCGATGGGAGTGGAAGTTTGCTCAGATCAGCCTGTGCAGACACACAGAGGGCTTGTGGGGTGTGTGGTGTCCCCACATGCTAACCCTGAGCACACTCGGCCTGCAGTCAACATGTAGGTGGGGTGGAGGGGGAGGACACACACACACACCAGGACTCAGCTGTCTCTTCAGCGTTCTGTTTCTCTCTGGAGTAAAACTGACTATCTCTCACTGCCTCTCTCCCCTGGGGCTTCTTAATTCTCACAGGTTCTCTCTCTTCACATATAAAAAAAGGGTTTAATTCTATTTTTGTCTTTATCTATGGGAGGAAGATGTGTTCATGCCGTGGCATATATATGGAAGTCAGAGCCCAACCATCCCAGGTCGGTTCTCTCCTTCCACTCTGTGGTTCCAGGGGCTCAAACTCTGGTCAGGCTTAGCAGCAAGCCTCTCTACCTGCTGAGCTATCTCACCAGCCCCTGAGGTTCTCTCTTGATTTTTGTCCTCTCTCTTCCTATCCTAAGCAAATCAATCCTAAAATTACTAAGTCTTAATAATGAGGACATGTCTGGGGCCCATGTGAGTACAGAAGACAGAGCCTAAGTGGCAAAAAGAAGCCTCACTGCACGGTGTGGTCTGAGCCTGAGGTTGGAGGAGGCTGTGAGGACCAGGGTGGTTACAGAGTCAGGACACCGGTGTAGCTCCAGGGAGCCCTGCCTCAAAAGCCCTGAGACAGTAGGTCAGAGCAGGAAAATGAGACCTTCAGAAGCCAGAGGGTGTTTGAGTGAGCACCTGTATTATAGGCAAATGTAAAGGTAGACATAGTTGTGGACTTCCGGACAAACAGCTGGGTCTGTGAGCAGCCCCACCTCCAGCAGCAGAGAGCAAGCACAGCACCTGGTGCTGGAGGCTCACACACTGCCATCATGAGAGCCAGTGTAGAGGTGAGTCCCCCCCCCCTCCACAGCAGGATGGGAGGTGAACCAGTAAGAGTGTCTGCCAGAGGTAGGTGCTCCAGCCACAGGGGCAAGCACTGCAGGCCAGCCTCAGACAACTGGGCATTTAAATGAAGAGTGACTCTGAGTCAGAGGCCACTGAGTAGTGTGTGCCTGAGTCTCGAAGAAGTATGTCTGGGATGTCACATAAGGCTAATGCCATGTGATGTTTTACGTGGCCTTGAAACCCTATAAAAACCTGCCAGAATCCGAGGGGAAGAGATGGTGCCCAGTGGAGCCTGGAAGCTGTCACTGTAACCAAGCCCCAGAGGGGACCCTTAGTAATTTCACAGAACGTCCATTCCACCTTGGGATGGGAGCAGACACGAGGCCATGTTTGCCAAAAACGCAATCTGCTTCTAACTATAATAGGACCTGTGACAGACAGACTTTCCCCAGAGGGCGTAGCCTGGAACTTTCCTAAGTCCCAGGGTCACAGCGGTCAGGAAAAGGCCACGGTCTCTGGCCTTGAGCTCCTGTCATGGATAGGTGCTTTGTGAGTTGCCGTGGGAGAAAGACTAATTCGGGAAGCCTTAGGGGTGATTGCAGGCCCTGATATCTGCTGTGTCTACAGCTGTCTGTAGAATTGAGACATTTTATCTTGATGGACTTTTGCTGTACTAGGGATGGAAGCCAGGGCCTTGCAAATACCAGCACACAAATACCACTGAGCCACACCCCTCAAGTTCCCCAATAGCTTTTATGAGTAAAGAAAGAAAAGACCTTCCTCCCCTCCTACCTACAGTTTCCTAAGAGTTTGCAGTTGCTGGACAGGTTTGAGCAGCACCTTGATGTCAAGACGGAGCCTGCAGCCCTTGCAGCGTTTTATGCCCATCCTTCCAAGCACGAGGAACCCTGCTGGCCTCTGTAGCTGTGGTCCACAGTGGGACTGTGGGTAGCCCCAGAAGCCTTAAAGGAGCCTGGTTCTCCCCACGTACCTTCGGCCCCACTGTTCTGTTTTGAGCTGGACATCTGAGTCCCCCTAGCTCTGAGAACCAGGGGGCCTCCCCACCACTGCCAGAAAGGAGGTGGTGACCCGCTCCACCATGCATGGGCTTCCTGGGGCAGCAAGTCACAGAAGATGGCATGGGGCAGTGGCCCACTGGAAACATTGCATCTTAAATGGTAGATGGTCACAAGCACTGTCACTGTGCGGGTGGCTCAGCCTACTCCACTGTCATCTTCTGCCTACAGTGCCGATGCAGGAGCCATTCCAGGGCAGAGAGAGAAAGAGAAAGGAAGTATGGGCCACTCTATGGAGGACCCTGGTAGAGGCACAGGGACAAGCAGATCTCCAGACCAGGGTCTGTCTCCGTGGGAGCGCTAGTTCCCTACTGCCCCAGGCTGGAAGGGCTCATGCCTGCTGTCTCAGGTGATCCTCAGGGCTGAGGTCACCCTCTCCTGTTACTCTGGGCCATTCTATCTTGTCCCACCCGACAAGGAGTAGCAAGGTGGCCTGCATTCTGATCAGCCTTGAGGACAGTTTTGTTGTACGTTTCATTTTGGGGTTTTTTTGTTTTGTTTTTAAACTAGGGTCTGTGAGCCAGGTGGTGGTGGTGCATGCCTTTAATCCCAGCACTTGGGAGGCAGAGGCAGGCGGATTTCTGAGTTCGAGAGTTCGAGGCTAGCCTGGTCTACAGAGTGAGTTCCAGGACAGCCAGGGCTACACAGAGAAACCCTGTCTCAAAAAACAAACAAACAAACAAACAAACAAACAAACAAACAAAAGAGTTTAAGCCTCAGCTTCCTAAGGTGTGTGTGCTATCTCACCTGGCCAGCTGACTTCAGGAACAGTGATGAGGGAATTGAGAGAGAAGCCAAGTCAGCAAGAGTCACCTTTGGAAGCTGCAACACTGACCTAGTAGCCCCGTCTTGCCTGCCACTCCCCTGTACCCAGGACCCCTAGCCTCTCTACCTGCTCTATGAGTGCTGGCATGAGGTTGACCAGAGTAGGAACCCCAACCATTCCTAATCCCATGATCAGAGCCCTGTTCATCTATGGCCTTGACCCGGGGCCCTCTAGTCAGTTTCTGATCATTCAGGGTTCCCTAATCTTGAGAACTGTGGGTATCCATCCTGCCCAGGGACATAAGGGTCCCATACTCCAGGCTACACCCACTTAAGAGTGGGGCACAGTTTCAGGAGGGCTACAGGCTTGGTGGACACCCAAACTCGTATCTGGGCTGACTTTGCTGTCTGCTTTTCTGCTCTTGCTACCTGCCCGACTGTCTGGCAGCTGCCACTTCTGAGCAGAGCTGCCTGCAGATGAAATGCGATCAGGAACCCCCCATAAGCAGGCACCTGAGAACCCCATACTAGCTCCTCCTGGCCTGGGGCCCTTCCAGCTTCCCCACAGGGCCTGCTGCTGTCCCAGTGGCCTAGCCTTGCTGTGTCGCTATATACAAACAGCTTGGCTGGGAAGAGCCTCCTGAAGGGGAGGAGTGGGCGGGGCTGTCAGAAGCAGACTCAGAAAGAACCTCGAATTAGCCCAAGTCTTGGAAGCTTGCCAGCAGCAGCACGCTGGCTTCCCTGTTCCAAGGCAGTTCTGACACAGAGCTCCAGAGGCAGGCATGGAGCAGCCGCGTGCCCGAGGCTGCGAGTTTCACAAAGGAGTTTCCAACTGGCTTAGGCGTGGCACAGAGCGTGGGCTCTTCAGAAAGAAAAAAAAAAGTCACATGGGCAGGCAGGGGCTCATGCCTTTTACCTCAGCACTTGAGAGGCTGAAATAGTATTGTCGTGAGTTCAAGGCTGGCTGGGGCTCCATAGCACTAAACCAGCCTGGGCTATATAATGAAACCCTGCCTTTTTTTTTTTTTTTTTTTTTAAGTCACCATGTAGAACCCAAGCAGGAAAGTCACTCCAGTGTTCACACTCTGGGTCCTAAGACAAGCTCTTGTAAAACACTCAGAGTGTGGGAAACAGGGTGGTAACTAAGGATAATTTTCACTTCCCGAGCTTCAGGAAAGTAGGGAAGACTACGCTGGGCCCCTCCTGGCAAATGAGTGTCGGGTGGAGTAAGGATGGGCTTTCACACAGCCTCGGCGCCTCGTGGTTCTCATGGCCCTGCCGAGCAGCCACGATGCTGCTTCTGCCTGGGGCCCAGAGACACCACGGCCCGGGCGCGGGGGGGGGCCCGAGCCTGGCTCAGAAAACAGAGAGAAGGCAGTCACTATTGTCACCAGGCTGTGCACCACCCCTGTCCAGGGTTCTAGAGATCAACATTTGGATTTTTTTTTTTTTAAGTTTTTACAGAGTCTCTTGTAGCTCCCGGGCTGTCATGTTATGTAGTCAGGGACAACCCTAAACTTCTGGTCCCCTATCTGCACTTCTCGAGTGCTGTGAGCACAGGCATGTACCCACCCCCCCATACTCAATCCGAAGTTTTTGATAAAAGAGTAAATAAAAACTGTCCGGTCAGGAGAGAAGAACTGTCTGGAGGAATAGCTCAGCAGTTTAGAGCCATGGCTGCTTTTCCCGAGGTCTCAGGTTCAAGACCCAGATGGTGCTCACAGGACAACCCACAACTATCTCTGACTCTAGTTCCAGGGAATCAGATGCCCTCTTCTGCCCTCCTCGAGCACCAGGCATGCATGTGGTACACAGACATACACGCAGGCAAATACCATAACACATAAAATAATAAAATCTCAGAGAAAACAAAAGCTGGCCTGTGGGGAGAGGAGACAGGGCAGGGGTGAAGCTAGAGACTGGAGTGTATTTCCCTACATGACAAATATCCATTTACACAGCTAATTCTCCATCAAGGCCCCCTGGCCCCTAGTCAAATAGTGTAGCCTCAGGAGGAGCCATGCGGCATACAGACACAGACTGTCCTCCAAAACTGAGACGGTTCCACCTTTGCGATCAGGCAGACGACCTGTAGTAGTAACTTAGGGGTCATTCCCACACAGCATCCAACGTAGGCAGCTCAGAGGAGCAAGGGTTTATTTCAGTTCATGGTTTTCAGAGTTTCCATTCATGGCCCCATGCACTTAGGCAAGATGCCATAGCAGCAAGAACACGTAACAGAGAAGGGTCGTCTTTACATACATTGGTGTGTGTGGTGGCAGGTGGACCCAGAGGCTTTTGTACACAGGGAATCCAAACTCAGGTCCTCAGGCTTGTTCAGCAAGTACTTTACCCACTGAGCCGGCTCACCCACCTCCCTCTTCACCTCCCAGCTGACAGAAACCACTGAGAGTAGATTAGAGGCCTGATATAACCTTCACATCTATGCCCCAGTGACCTGATATAACCTTCAAATCTATGCCCCAGTGACCTGATATAACCTTCACATCTATGCTCCAGTGACCTGATTCCCTTTAGAGTTTCTTCAACCTCCCAAAACAGTGCCACCAGCTGGAGACCAAGAACTGAGCACATGAGACTATGAGAGACATATCAAACCATTCCTCTGCCCAAAAGGAAGCAAGAACAACCCACAGGGCAGGTCACCTGCAAAACAGTGGGGCACTTGGCCCTGAGTGCCTGAGCCTGTTCCCCCACTTACAAAGGGGGCAGTGGGTGATCCCTGGGTGGGTACAGGCTGGGTGAGAAGTGCTTAGTCGGGCTCTGGTCCTGGAAGCCTCGGGGTGCTGCACGTGATTGCTGAACCGCGGAAAGCTGAGGGCTACCTGCCGAGGAGGCCCCTGAAGAGACTGGATAGAAATCAGGCACAGCTTGAGGTGTGGAACCTCTGTCAGCGGACAACAGACGCTCCAGGTTAGCCCCAGCCACAGTAGGGCCAAAAGAGCAAGAGCATCCCTAGATGATCAGGGCAGCCATACCGACAGCACAGAAACCCTCACCTGGACACCCAAGCAGTTGTCAAAACCCAGGCTGCATGCCTGGCCCCTGGCAGCATGCAGAACTCCCCTAAGGTGTCCTTTTCGTGGAAACCCCACCGCTAACTCACCCAGGCCCTATGCTGTTCCTTGGCTAATGGAGTGCACACTGAAGACTAATGCATTGTGTCTGGTCACCTCCAGGCAAGTCCATTCTGTCCCCTCAGGGCCAGTAACATTTGAGTTTTTTAATTCACTTAAAGAAAATATTTCAGCCTCCGGCTCGTGCTCCTCCTGGCGAGTCCCCGGCCCAGGGCGGCTGTTTCACGGTGAGGCCTGTCCTCTCAGTCTTGTTTATTCCTGCAGTTTCTCTGCCTCCTGCCTCCGTGTCCTACACAGGTGATTAGGGAGTCTAATTGGTTTGCTGTAAAAAGATAATTAATTGGTATTTCCTTCACGGAGAGGTCAGGCTGCCCGCTCTGATCCCTAGCACAGCCTCTTTCTAACTCCAGAGCCCCCTCCCTTGAGGTGGTCGAGCAACCTTTTATCTTGCTGATAAAGTCATAATTGCCACTAGCACTGGCAGGCCTCAGGGTTGGTTCCCGGAGACTAAGAGTCCCTTCCCTGGGCTCCTTGGTTGGGAGAGGTAGCAGATGTAGCTCCGGGGCAGGAGAACCTCCAAAAAATGTAGCAGAAATGTCTGTAGAGCACTTGGTAGCTACAGTGCAAAGTATCTGCTGCAAAAACCCTTGCCCCAGAACTGGTGAATGTGAGAACCCCACCCCCAACCCCACCCCACCCCCACAGTCAAGGGTGGTCTCCCTGTGGTAGAGATGGAATAGAGTAATGAGCAGCGTTGGAATACCTCTCCCTGGTGTCTCTTCAAGCACTGGAAGTCCCCACCAGCAGCTGTCCCTGGCTGGAAGTCATACACTCCTATTGACAGCACAGTTCCCTTATCTGATAGCAGCTCTGTGGCTTATCACTCCTCGGCAGTAAGATCTTAAGCCTTTAGGAGGCCCTCGAAGTCTTTAGCCTTATCTCTCTTATGGTTCAGCCTGATAGGACCACGTTTGCAGACAGGGTGGACACAGGTGAAGTGGTTGCCCCCCGGGTGAACCAAGCAAGAGGTCAGACTCTCTACGACCAGCAAGATTCCCGGCAGCAGGAGCAAAACTGGTCAGGACATCCTACAGGTGTTACCTGCAACAGTCCGTGTAGCATGCTGGGAAGGGAACAGCCAGCCCTGGGGACACAAGAGGCAGCTGGCAAGAGAGGCTCTAGGGCTATCTGAAGAATGGGTAGCCTTGGGGTGCAGAGTGGAAGGGCTCAGTCCAAGGATTGAGGAAGGAGTTGCCCTCTGGCACCCAACAGGTCTGAACCAGTCTTATGCTTGGGGTGGGGGAGGAGACCGAGAGCCCAGGTGGGACTGTCACAGCCTGGGCTCAAGCACAGGGCTACAGAGTCGCCCAGGGAGCTGAATAGTGAGAAGAACCAGGAAACAGGGCTGGAGAAAGGCTCTCTGTCAAGGGGAAGGATGGGAGTTAGGTCGGGGGGGAGGGGGGTAGGGAGGAGGTCAGTGGGACCAAGTGCTTATGGCTGCACTATATGGAGATCCCGAGACAGCATATGGCTACTGCAGGAAGCTGTGTATCTGTTCTCCCAGGAGCCAGGAGTTGGGGCTCTGCTCGATGAATGTGACACTCACCTACCTCCAGGAGTGAGGAGGGGGGGTCTGCTCAGAAGAACAGAGACCAACTTATGTGAGGGGCACCCCCAGCAGGGCCTGGTGTAGTGTGGGCCCGGGCAGTAACTAGTGACGACGACGGGGTAGAACAGGTGACAGTTCCCCCGAAGCCTGGGTGCAGAGGGTACTGACGTTGTTCTCATGAAACCTGGATCTTCATCGGCCATGGGCAAGCCATGGACAGAAGTGCGCCTGTTCCTGGGCGGCGGAATTGTCAGCTTCACCTCAGGTTTCTAAGAGCAGTCAGCAAGGCTTCCAGCTGGCAAGAGTGCCAAGTGGCCCCTCTCCTCCAGGGGAACCACATATTTGTGGGTTCCCCTTTCCCCTTTCCTCGGCCATGAGTCTCCCCTCCCCTAAGAGCTCCAACCAGATACACACAGGGTTAGTATAAGGGTGTCAGCTGAGGACCTTGGGTGGCCTATCTGGACACCATCCCTGCAGAGCAACAGCCTGCTGAGTGAGTCTGTTTGATCCCCAGGGATCAAAGAGGCAGAGGCGGGAAGTGAAGGCCTCTCTCACTTGCAACCAAGCCACCTCCTTCTTGGGGTAGGGGGAGATCTGCCACACATCCAGATGGTCTCAAGTGCCAATCTTGTGTAGACTGAGGAGCTGGGCTCCCAAGGCCCCCACCACTCCGCATCACCTCCCTGTGAAGCAGCATGGTTAGCGTCAGTAACGTGAATGCCACGCTGTCGTCACGGCTCTCCTTCACCTTCTGAACCTCTTGTGTCCAGCAACAGTGTGGCAGCAGGGAGGTCATCAGACATGAGTGTGCAGATGAACGGCACTGAGCCGATGCTATGGAGGTGCCAGCCTCCGTGACTTCTGGAGAAATCCTTTAGCAGTGCGGCCTGAACCTCCTAGCCCGAGGGAGGCAGACACTTAAAGCCCTGGTCCAGATATACTTATTTGCCTGTCAAGAGATCCTTGCTGGGTCTATAGCCTACTCCACTCCTAGAATCAGTACATGACCAGTCAGAGTCTGACATACTGTTATAGAGCTGGCCTACAGTCAGTGTTCCCACAGGGCCACCCAGCAGTCACCCTAACTGGGCACGAGCCTCTGAGATATGAAGACAGAGCTGGCATATTAATGCCAAAAGTTGTTCCTTTTGCTGCTGTTTTCTGTGTTATTTTCGAGACCCGGTTTCTCTGTGTAACCCTGGCTATCCTGGAACTCGCTCTGAAGGAGGTGGCAGTGCACAGCCCACATGGTCTTCTTCCAGTGTGCAGAGAGCTGGAAACCATGTTGTCAGCACTGTGGTTCTCAGTCATTGCCCAGGACATCAGCGGTGCAAAGCACAGAGCTGCAGGGAAGGACATTAACTAAGGAATGTCCTTGCATAAGAAAAAGGTTTTTATTAATGCACCATAAGACAAAATTAATACACCTCCGAGAGAAATAATTCTCCCACCTGTAAATTTGAAGGCATTTCAGAATCCCAGCTCCTGCAAACCTGGACTCTAGGGAAAGGACATTAATGTCTCTGGCCCCAGGGCCCTGTCTAATACAGACATGAAACATGCTCCCTCACTCAGCCTAGTCCCACCGAGGAGCCAACCGGAGCATGAGGGTCTTACCTGAAGACCCCCTTTCCTTAAGGAGACATTGTCCTGGAGCGTCTCAGCACCCCTAATGATGCTGGCCCAAACTGCACCCCCTCTTCCAGGACCCCACCCAGGAACTGCCCTCTGTTCTACTCCTATCTTCCTGCCTTTGCTGTGTACGTCTTTCATAAAACACGTCACCTCCTCTGTAGCTCATGATCTGAGGTTCCTGCTCTAGACAGAACCGCCCTCCCACCCCAGCGTCTTAGATCTCTGGCTCTTAGGGGAATATGTCTCTTCCCCAATAAGGAACCCTCAGGAAAAGGGCTGTTGGAAGGACCCTGGAGCTTGGTCCTACAGGAAAGTGGGCTGTGGTGTGCACGTGTGTTTGGGAGAGACGACCTGTCCGCTCTGACCTGGCCACACCACTGTGCTGCCCCACCCACTGTGCTGCCCCGCCCACTGCACTGCCCCGCCCACTGTGCTGTCCCACCCATACTGCCCGCACTACACCCCTCTTCCCAGACTCCCTCCCACACACCGTCCTACCCACTCTACCCGGCCCATGCTTCTGATCCAGACTCCTCCTGTCTGCCCTGCATGTCCACAGTCATCTCCTTGTCTCCACACTTCCCCTTCCACACTCTTCTCTCGGGCTGGCTCAAAGAAATACACAGGACAGAGGTCCGTCCCCAGACAGGCTCCTCTTTGTGCCCCCTGCCTACTCACCCAATGACAGCGAAACTCTCCCTCCACTCAGGGTTCACAGGGCCTCTCTCTGTTTTATCTTTCTGGGCAAACCCTCTGCTTAGTCAAGAGACATGAACCCCGCTGTCCTGCTGGCTGTCGGCGAGTGGACCAAGGCTGTGCTGAGTTTGTGGACATCCTCCTCGGAGCCCCTCCGCCTGGGATGCAGCCCTTTCTGTTCCTGCCCAGCACGCTTGAGGTAGGCCCTGAGGTCATAGAGGAATTCTGCTTTACCACAACCATGCTCCTCTGAACCATTCCTCTCCTTCTGCCTGACCCATAGAAGGCTGGCGACAGGCCTAAAGGTGGCCAGAGTCCCCCAGAGGTGCTGCCCACTGCCCAGGAACCTCTAAAAGTCACCAACAGGTAAGATGTACACTAGCTGGGATATGCCACAGCCAAGCCCTGGCCTTTGTCACACGTGCCTTAACTGCCTCTAGGCCTGCGTCTCCGGGGACACCATGGTGAGGGGGGCTGAGAGGTGATGGCCAGGAGAGTTATAGGGCGTCTAGGAAGACAAGCCACATGCCTAGAGCCTGTCGCCAGGGAATGAGCCTCTGAATGCAGCAGCATCCATGTCTCGATGGCTGCTGGTCACTCTCTGAGTAGCTCACCCAGTAAAGGCCCAAGGAGAACAAGAGGGCATGCTCCCGCCTTCTTGCTGCAACAACACCCCAACACCAGGTGGAGCCCCAGGAGGCCTGGTAACAGGGTCAGGGGATAGGCTGCAGTCCCCTCAGAGGTAGATAGCAGTCAACAATGGATACATAGGGAGATGTTCCATGTCAGGTAGGGATCACTGGAGCTGGTGGGGCACTCATAGAATGAACATGTTTTCCCAACTTTCCATGCCAGAGTATGCTGTGGGCACACTCAGTCAGGTGCTGTAACTAGCCCTGTCTCACAGGAGAGGAAACTGAGGTATGAGGACTCCTAAATCAAGTCTGGATTTGTGTTTGACAAATCAGAGGGCCGCTTGTCGCAGTGAGAGGTAAAGAGACAGCATGTCTGCTGACTCAGGAGGATGTGGCAGCCAGCTCCACCCCCACTCCTCTAGCACTCATGAGCCATGGCATGGTAGGTACCTTGTAGAAGAGCCAGCACCCACATGCCAGGTGCTCGGCTAGTGGAACATGTGGGGTGTAGGCCTTATTGGACCTAGTGGAGCAGGAAGTCCTGGCAATTCTTGAGAGACTGGCCAGCAGGCCAAGCAAGGGCCAGGGAAGCCTGCGGACTGGAGAACATTGCTCCTGAGATAGCCAGGAGAGAGCTTAAGAGACAGATGAAGGGTGCCTACAGTTACCAGCCAGATCTCTGGGGAGATTGTGGCAGCCTTCTGCCCCCATGCAGAGGGCAGGAGCCCAGGAGTGTACTGCCTCAGTGTGGGGCTCACATGAAATGCCCAGCGCAGGGCCAGAGCAGACTGACCCAACAGCAAGGCTACAAGAGAAGAGATGTATGTGATGGGCTGGAAGGAGGCCCTGTGGCCTGCCAGAGCTGAGCTGCCTGCTGGCGCTCCTGCAGCAGGATTGCTCATCGGTGACGCAGTGGGTGTAGGACGAGCCAGGAACATTGGAGGCTGGTAAAGTGCTGGCGAACTGACAAGCCTTTGATGCCCCTTAAAAGGCGGCACCGGGACAGAGCCTCATACAACAGGAGATGTGTCCCGTGCTGCTCTGAGTCAGGGTCTGTGAATCGACCACGGAGCGTGTTTGTACAACAGCCAAAGCTGATTTTAAAAATATAACCAAGATCTGGCTAGCATAGAGCTACCATCGGCCCAGCGTTTCCTCCCAGAGAGGATATGAGAGCTGACAGTGAGCACCAGGGTCGTTTACGCTGGCTACCTCAAGGCCCAGGATGCTGTCTGACCCTGTGGAGACTGCCAAGGCTGTCGTGAACACGTTTCTTCCTTCAGCCAAAGGCTTTTGCTGCCTCCTCCAGAAAAGATGGAAGATAGCCAGTCCATTTTCCCACCCACCGCCCACTGAGGAACTCTGAAGGTGTCTGCAATTAAATGACCACAGAATAAGATTCCTGGATCCCGAGAAGCGGCTGAGTCAGTGTGCAAACTCAAAGTGGCCCACGCGTTCAGTGTGTGCTTGTGACCCTGCTTTGCCTGCTTTCTGCATTTCCTCCGGCATCAGAGTGTTCCTGGCTACAGGCAGCCATCAGACTCCACCTTCCACTACTGAGATTAAGGTCATTCTCCTGGGAGCCTTGCCTCTGAGCAGCTGGTCTCCTGTTTCCAGAACACAGAAACACCAGGGAGAACTTTAAAAATTTTTTATTCGTTCATTTTTGAGATAGGATCTAATGTAGCCCAGGCTGGCTGACAGTTGCTGAGGGTGACCTTGAACTTCTAATCCTCCTGCCTCCCACTGCTAAGTGCTAGGACTACAGGCCTATCCTACCACACCTGGTTTATATAGTGTTGGTCATGAAACCTCCTGTTTATGCATTAGGTAGGCAAGCAGTCTACCAACCGAGCTACATCCCAGAGAGGCCGTGTGGTTAGGGCAACTGTCGCCTAGGCACAATCCCCAGCCTCCCCAGTACCATGTTCTCGGGCCTGAGATCTCTTGTCTCTTCTGACTTGGCTACCTTTACCATGCAAATGCTGTCCTCCAGGAATGCTCACCTCAAGGCATTGCCCAGGGCTTCTCAGTTCTGCTTCCCAAAGACCTCCAAATCTCCCACGGGAGTTGAACTCTTTCCCCAGAAAAGAATGTGGGGAGCCTTGGGCAGAGTCTGTCTCCACTTCTCCCCCAGCACCTGTGGCAATCAAAGGGTTCTGTCACCCTCCTACTGCTGGGGTATCAGATCCTTAAGTCTCTTGACCAACAGAGCTGACCTTCCAGGATTCTACGACACTCGTCTTTTCCAGAAGCATTGCCCAGCCCTGCAAAGCAGGAGTGCTTCAGTATCTTGGTTTGCACTTAAGAGCCCAGTAGCATCATGGGAGTGTACTTCTGGCCTGAATGCCTCACCTAAGCAGGGCATCCTTGAGAGGCTCAAGGATAGGTAAGGGGAAGAGTGAAGGCCACTAGCTGCCAGTCTGGGTGAGGAGCCTGGCTGTTGAACGTTTACGGACCATTCAAGAAGGTAGGACTCTTAGGATCTGAGCTTGGAGTCATAAAGACTCAGACCTTGCCAACAAAGACCAGGTCTGGGGTGTTTCCCTGCCCCCAGGCTCAGAGAGCTCTAATTCAAGTGATCCTCAGCCCCCAAGTCTTCTGTCACGTTGGCACCATATCACTCCTGACCTCAGAGTATGGATCATACAATAGACTTCTCAGACCTTTCATGGGGCCCCAACCCTACCTGGTTCTGCCTGTTGGCCCATTACTACCCAGCTACCGGGAATACCTTGAAGATCTGTGACCTAGCATTTGCCACACTTTGTGCCAGAATGTTCTTACCACTCCCAACCACACAGAGACACAGCCACTGAGTCATAGCTATCCTGAACAAACAAACCAACCCTTGGTCTGGCTCTTCTGGGGGGACTCCAAGAGGGTCTAGCTGTGATCATTTGGGTCCCTAGCTTTCTAGTTAGTCTCCAGAGAGATAGGACCTCAGAGCTACATCCCCTGTCCCTGCCTAACCCAGCTGGGCTGGCTGCCACACCTGGGTCATAGTTCATAACCTTCCCTCCCTCCTGGCAAAGACTGGGGTCAGAGGCCAAGATGCGAAGGAGGGAACAGTTTCAGTCACTCAGGTAAACACATTAAGATCACTACAGCTTTCAGACATTACCACCAGTGCACACTACCTCAGCCTGCCAGGCATGCGGAGAGAGAAGCCCCTCACACTTCCTGGAAAATGATGACTGAACTGGAAGCCACTATGGCTCCCTGGAAATCCTTCCACTCCACCCCACCCCACCCCCACCCTCAGCATAGAAACATGGATTCCAGTGGCTCAACTGAGGATATGAGCCAGCCGGTCAGGGCTTGTCGAACCTTGTGTATCAGTTAGTTCTAGACAGAAGTTGGAGGGGGTTGACTGATCGTAGCCTCTGGGTGTTTAGCAGAAGCTGAGAAGTTCAGGTAGCTGCCGTCCCACCAATTGTGACCCAAGAGTGATCGTGTTGGTGGCATTGGGGGTTGGCCCAGGACACACATGCCCCTTAAACTGCAGTCTCCGAGTTAGGGTTTCTGTTGCTGTGATGAAACATCATGACCCCGGGAAGGAAAGGGTTTATTCAGCTTACACTTCCACACCATATCACTGTTCATCATTGAAGAAAGTCAGGACAGGAACCCAAACAGGGCAGGAACCTGGAGGCAGGAGCTGATGCAGGGCGCTGCTTACTGGCTTGCTCCTCGTGGCTCACTCACCTTGCTTTGTTAGTTTTGTTTTGTAAGACAGAGTTTCTCTGTGTACCCCTGACTGATCTGAAACTCTATAGACCAGGCTGGCTTCGAACTCATGTAACTCTACCTGCCTCAGCCTCCCGAGTACTTGGGACTAAAGGTGTATGCCAGCATGCCCGGTCTCAGCCGGCTTTCTTATAGAACCCGGGACCATCAGCTCAGGGATGGTACCACTTACAGTGAGCTGGGCCCTCCCCAGCCAATCACCAATTAAGAAAATGCCCTATAGCTGGGTCTCATGGAAGCATTTCCGCAATTGAGGTTCAATCCTTTCAGATGACTCTAGCTTGTGTCAAGTTGACTTAAAACCAGCCAGCTTGTACCCTATCCCTTTGGCCTGCACAAAATACTCTGGGTTTCTGGGTGCTGGGGAGAGACCGACCCTGACCACCAGCCGGTGACTCTTGAAACCTCAGACAGTCTCATTGATTGGATCTGCCTGAGTCAGACTCAGCAGTCACTGCTGTCATCTGGAGGCTTCAGACAAAAGGAAGGAGTGAGGAAGGAGCTCTCCCTCTTTGCAGAGATTGAGAGTGACACGCCACCCTGTAATTTCAGCACAGGGCAGGGGAGCCAGGGGTCTGATTTCCATAAGATACAGAGCTCTGAGAGCCCGCTTGCCTCTTACAACTCTTACAGGCATCCTCCTGGAACATCTCATCTGAATACAGAAATGTCCCTTTGTGGTTCCTAAAAACAGGCACTTAGGGAACAGGGAGGCATAAGATCTCAACAATACCAATCTTAACATGAGCAGGGTCCAGTGGGCACAGATTGGTACCTGCCTCACTCCTCTGGCCTCCAGCAGTCATAGCACCTGTGGGAAGCTCACCAGGCCCAGTCACCTGTGTACATAGCAGTGAAGGAGACCAGCAAAACAGAGCCTGGGCCTGGAAGGGCTGGATGACAGGGAGAGGGTCCTAGGGAGAGTTCCTGGGTTCTGGGAAAAGTGGGTTTTTCATGTTCTGAAAGTCTGGTCTCTGCCTTAACACATGGCCACCCAAATCCAGGCCAACACTATTAAAAGGAAGGAAAGGGATTGTAGGTGGGTCTACCCCAGCACCAGGGTCAGGCAGGCAGTAGGTGCCAGTCCTGCAGGCACCTTCTGCAGGCTTTCCTGGGAGTAAGCGTGTTTCCGTCCAGGGCCCCTTGCTGCATTCCTGCAGAGACATTCCAGGCATGTTTTGGAATTTCACTACATGACAAAGGGCCCTGTCAGTCCCTGCACGATATGAAGTTGTGTCAGCTGCAAAGGATGGACTTCATTTAATAAGTGTGGCTGCGAATTTGTCCAGCCACACATGAGCATTCCACAGAATCGGGGAAGGGCTCTGGTTACACTTCCCCCCAGAAACTCTAATTGCATGCCTTGTGATGGAAAGAATGCATCTGCCTGCAACCCCACTAGTGAGGGGGCTGAGACACATCCAGCCACTCAGTAACATATACGGAAAGTCCTGGCAGACGACCTTGGGCCTGATTGTACATTGGGTCTCTCACCCGCTCACCCAATGCCTGACACATGCTGGGGACCGTCAGAGCCCCTCCTCCCTCCTCAGCTCTGAGGGAAATGGTTCTAATTAAGACTTCCATGATTAGTCATTTAATCAGTCATTAGGCCAACACAGATGGAGTCAATTAATTTTTTTATATACTTGAAAAGATAGTTGATGACAGGCAGCCCTCTGAGCTGGCTGTAGGCGGCCACTGTGTACCTAACACTGGACTCTTGTCCCCCTTAAGGAAGCAGCAAACACTCAGGGTAGGGAGATGCTGGAATCCTAGGCTCCCACCTGCCCTGAACCTGGGGCTTCTGATGTGCCCCAGGCAAGGCAGCCTCACAGCAAGCCTTTGTTTGGGTAGCCTCCAGCCACAGAACAAACAGCACCAGGACCTTTTGGGCAAGAACCCACTGGCTTGGAGCCTGACACAGAACAGTGCAGAGGTGGCACTGAGCCCTTGACATATTCTGACATGCTAAGGCAGCCATGCATCCTACAGCCAACAGAGACATAGCACACCCCAGGCCCATAGCCCATTGGGCCACAGCCCAGAGGCCGGTGCTCTTGCACCCAGCCAGTGTGTATGAGACCCAGTGAAGGAGGCTGCCAGGCTGCTGGGTGGGGAGGAAACACAGGGAAATGGTCTTCTAGCTCCTCACCGCTGCCCTTCAGTCCCTACTTGCCAGATCACCCAGCCTATTGATACTGTGATGCTACAGGCCTGGCTCACCCTCGGGCTTATTCTGAATGCACTTTTGGGCACCTCGCTCCCCCTCCGCTTCCCATACAAGCCATGCTGGGGGAACTCTGGGGAAAATGCTTTTTAATGATCTCTGACAAACCCGGACATTCACAAGATGTGATTGTGACAACACGGGCACTCTCCTGGTCACCACCCCAGCCCTTCTGTCTTCAGGGCATATGCTTCATGGCTGGTGCAGAGCAGTGGACCTCACGTTAGCCCCGGATTGAGGTCCCCATAGCATAGCTGCAGGGAACATGGGGGTGCTATGACCAGGTCTGTCCCAGGAGGAAGATCAGCACCCCAGAGATGAGCAGCAGGGCAGCCCTGTGTGGTGAGGCCCTTGTGAAAGCGCTGGTGTGAAAGCACGAGATGAAGTAGGAGTTATGTCATGTGACTCTGAGGCTCTTGCTCCCTGGGCCCATATGGCCCTACCTGAGCAGTGGGTGCCTGAGAAAGCCCTGGGGAAGCAAGGAGAGAGGAAGGGATTCCTAAGTCCCTCCTTTCTTCAGGGCATTTTTTTTTAAAGTGTGTGCGGGCATGTGTGTAAACATGGGAAGTTTCTGGCACAGCCCAAAAGAGGGTGTCAGATCCTCTTTAGTAGATGGCTAGAGGGTGAAGTGGATGGTTAGTCATGCTGGCGCTGGGAACCCAAATTCCGGTCCTCCACAAGAGCAGCAGGTGCATTTAACTGTTGAGCCATCTTTCCAGCTTCCTCTAAAAAGTTTTAAGGACTGAAAAATGAGCCCTGTCCTGTCCAAGGAGTAACAAACTGAAACAGGTGTGAGGACTGCCCAGGAGCAGCTGGCCCTCGGATGTGCCTTCCTCTCGCTCCTGGCACCCTAATCTCCCCCACACAGCAGGCTGTTTCCTGCCGATGCTGGTGCTGGGATAATGATCCAGGCAGAATGAGACACAGGACAGCAACCTTAACCCCTCATGTGCCACTGTCCAGGGCCTCTTCCCCAGCTGAACAGGTACCCCCCTCCAAACAAAGTGAACAAACCTGGTTTTCTGCCTGGGACAGGGCCCAGGAGGGTGAGGTCATTAAGCCTCTGTTCTATGGCCTGGGAAACAGGCACAACCATCCATGGCTGTCCAGAATCTTGGATGAGCCCTCTGTTTGGGGCCTCATGGGAGTGGCACATGGCCAACCTGGCCTCTGTCCAGGAGTAGGGATCACAGGACTGGAATCAGAACCCTGCCTGTGAGAGCACAAATGTCACTGACCAAGCACTCAAGCCTCCATTCCATGTGTGTGCGTGTGTGTGTACACACACACGCACGCACGCACGCACGCACGCGTGCACACACGCATGCACTTCCTTTATACCATCATGATCTGTTAGTGCAAGGGCTTGGCTGCATTCAACCGCTAAGGACCCTAGGACAGAAGTATCCCCTCACGCTCCTGGCCTTGACCCGGAAGTTCAGGTGGGTTATTGAGAGACCCAGGAATCTGCACCTTTCACCCCTGTGGCAGGCAAACTTTCCTCTAGCCTGGAACCTCAGGCTCATTGGGTTCAGTCCCTACTTCAGGTCCCCTACCCAGGTCAGACTAGGCACAGGGAGGGTGATGGGTATCTGTCTTTATAAGCTGGACTACAAGGAACAAAACGGCCAAGGCAAGACCCCAGAGCTCCTGCAGGGCTTGTGAAACCTGATCTGTAGCCACCGAGGGCCAAGTCCATGCGGCTATGGGCAGAAAGGCATAGCCTCTGTGTCAAGGCTCTGGCTGCAGCTCTATCAGCTGCACCCCATTTTGCTGGTTCCGCTCCTTTGTGAGATCTGACCATATAGGCCCACTACACAAGGCCACAGCTCCTTAGCTCTCCAGTGAGCCACAGAGCCCCACAATGCCCTTCACAGATACACCCTGGTACTGAGGGTGAAGGATGCTGCAGGAAACAGAGCTATGTGTTCCTGCCGATCCTACGGTAGCTAGGACCAAGGACCCATGTGAGCAGCCTCCTGCCATGCCTCAGGTCAACAGCCTCCACATGCCTCTGATGCCTGTGTTCTCCAGCAGGGCCCACATGGTCTTGAAGGAAAAGACAGAGACCTCTTCCCCAGAGAAATTGCACTAGTCACCCTGCTCCATTGAGGCCCCGTGGCCCCTGGATCCGTGACCTTCTGTAGCTTGGAACAGGCTTCTCTGAAGCAGAGCCTGTCTGGCTGACAGTAGAATTCTAGGAAAGCATGAGCGTGCCCATTCAGTGACCTCTGGGGGTGAGCATCAAAGCTTTCCTCTTTGCCGAGAAGCATCTGCCCTCAGACTTGTGCCCTTGGACCACGTCAGGTGATGGGGCAGTGCCCATGCCTGGAAGTCACTGAGAGCTGGCACCTGTCCCATCTGCTGGACTCTCAGAAGGTGAATTGGTATTAGCTGGGCTCCCTCATCTGGTATCCGGCTGTAGCGATGGAAACAGATTTTTGCTTCCAGCAAAGACAGAATATGTGGGATTGGACTTGTCTCCTCAAAAATAAAGAAGCAGTTGAGAGAGAGAGAGAGAGAGAGAGAGAGAGAGAGAGAGAGGAGAGGCGCACCGGTCAGTCAGGGAAGAGTGGGGAGCCCCAAGGGGCAAAAACAATCGAAGAGAGTCAGTGAGCTGCAGGGCTGGGAAGAGAACCTAGGCAAGTTTGGGAGTCTCCTGACGGGAGGAGATGGAGCCAGGAGTCTGTAAAAAGGTAAAGAGTGAGCCCCGTGGCCAAGCATGGTGGTGCCCACCTTTAATCCCAGCACAAGGGAGGCAGAGGCAGACAGATCTCTGAGTACGAGGCCAACCTGGTCTACAGAGAGAGTTCCGAGACATCCAGAGCCACACAGAGAAACCCTGTCTGGAAAAACTGAAAAGGAAAGATGAGCCTTGGTCAGTGTGCACAGGCTCCAGGACAGAGCCACTTGTGTACAGGGTGGAAAACACCTAGCTGGAGACCTGGAAATGACACAGGGTACTGGCAGAGTTCCCTTAGTAGTTCAGAATGATTAACCTGAACTTAAACGACACCCAGCAAAGTCCTGAAAGCAAAACCGAGAAGGAAGGCACCATCTCAAGGCGACCAAATGTCAAGAACATTTCATTGGGCACAGAAGGACCTCAATCTGTACCGTGTGTAATCCGAAGAAAGACTGGAAAGGGCTGAGGGCAGGGCTCAGCAAGGAGTATTAGCTTAGCACCCTGGAGGCCCTAGGCTCTGTCACCACACCGCTATATAAGTCAGCAACCAAGCAAAGGATACAGAGAAATACAGCCCATAATGAGTCCATCAAAACCAAAGAAATGACATGAGAGAGAGGTGG
>NW_021620991.1:480434-488489 GCF_004785775.1 Grammomys surdaster | reverse complement strand
AGGGAGAGGGAGAGGGAGAGGGAGAGGGAGAGGAGCCACCAAGGAGCATAGAGATGGCTGCAGCTGGACACCAAGAAAGCTGAGGGGCAGGCAGAAGCCCCACGTCAAACTAGCAGGAGCCTGTGGAGCTCCATTCAGTCAAGAACACGGACCCAACACGTGCAAGGCCCTGAACACCATGCTTCGCAAAAACAATCCAGAAGCAGGCAGGGATGAAACAGACCCATTTTCAGAGTGAGGGCCTTCCTGAGGAACGGCTGGTGCTGACCTGGAGATGGTCTCCAAATCATCCTAGGAGCTGAGAGGGAGATGAGATGAGACAAGCAGAACACACGAGGAGCTAAAGACTCCAGAAGGGGCGAGAACAGGAAAATGCCCAGGAGGAATGACGCCCAAGTTTGTTTAGATGGCCTACTTTTTAAATGTCTATATCCTTATTTATAGTTTATTTTGTTTGTCGATATGCCGGTGAGAATGTGAGCACACACCACAGCCAGAGCGAGGGCCCAAGGGCAAGTCTGAGGAGTCAGTCTTCTCTTTCATCATGGGGTCAAAGGGTCACCAGGCCTATGCAGCAAACGCCTTCACCCATTACCAGCCTTGCTTCTTTCTTGGAGGTTCAGATTGCCCAGGCTGGCTTTGAACTCCTAATCCTCCTGCCTTCACCTCACAAATGCTGGGTTTCAAACTTTTGAATTAGGGCAAACTTCTAGAAATTTTCGGTGGAAATTAAATTTCATGCCAAGAGTCCCAGTCATAAGGAAGCATGTCAGAACGAGCATTCCTGAGGTCCCCGCTCTCAGCATTCCAGGCCAGGGTAGGCAGCACAGACCTCATTTCAAAACAGAGCATTGGAGACATCAACGCAGTTGGTAGCGCACACATGGGCTCAGTGCTCGGCACCCCACAAACTGGCCATGCTGGTGTGGACTTGTAGCTCAGCACTCTGGAGGTGGGAGCAGGGAGGGCAGGAGTTCAGAACTGTCCTTGGCTATATAGGGTTCAAAGCCAGCCAGTCCAGGGTATATGAGACCCTGCCCCCGTTTCAAAAAGAATGAGAGAAAAATTATACACACACACACACACACACACACATATATATATATAGAAAGAGAGGGGGAGGGAAGAAGGAGGGAGGGGGGAGAGAGAGAGGGAGAGAGAGAGAGAGAGAGAGAGAGAGAGAGAGAGAGAGAGAGAAGAGAAGGGTTGGAGAAACTCTTAGAAAAGGGCATGTAGCATTCTAAGCTTACTCAAGGATACCAGCCCAGTTTATGGGCCCCTCCCTGCCAACTGCTGGCAACTGTCTTCTCAGCTGGGCTGCAAGAAATCTCGAAATCTCTCCCAGGATCTCTGTATTGATCCCCTGGCCGAGCCCGCCTAGCCAAGCCCGTGATGTGTATACTGTTCCTACCTGAAGCTCTCCCTCACACCACTACCAGGCTCCACAGAACGGCCCTCTTCTCTCAAACTATATCTCAGGTCTCCTGGAGACCTGGCCTGAGGCCTGACCACATGCCTCCCTCCACTGCCCAGTTAACCACCGGCTCTGAGGGCCCCTCACTCAAGACGCCAGCTCCTGCCTGTCTCTGTCTGGCCTCCTCAAAGCCCTGGGGGTCTCTTAAAAACTCTCAGAACTCTCAGGGTTCTTGTAACCCCCTTTATTTCTCTTAAAGCTGGCAGCCTGACAGACTGTGTAGTTATTCCTGCTGCTAAATTATTTATCTCTTCCCCTTTAAGGTGGCTCTTGGGGCCCACCCGAGGCCCGTTTTCCCTGCTTAAAATGAAGTCATTTAAAAATCTTTTGTCTTTAATTTTTTATCATCCAAACCAGGCATGTGGTCTTTTAAGTTTGTCAAGGGATCAGAACCTGCTGGTACTTAAACCCCACCTGGACAGGGACCCTCTGCACTGTCCCTAGCTCTGCACTGGGTGTTGGCCACCTTGAGCCACTAGTGACAGGAAATCGGCCGTCCCGGATGGAGGGCCAGGGTCAGGGAGGAGGCCCAACGGCTGTAGTTTTGAGGCTCCTCCCCGCCCATAGAGACCCATCGTTCAGCACACAGCTCAGCTCAACCATCTGGGATTGAGGCCAGGTGTCTACATGGAGCCAGCACCCTCACCCCCCACCCCCATCCCCACTCCCCTCCCAGTCAGGAAACAGGAGAGGCCCCACAAACTTGATTCAGAGACCTAAGTCCGGGATGTGCCAGAGGGCCCCACGTTGCCACGTGTACTGGCCACATTCACCAGTGCCTTGCCAGGTCCTCCTCAGATGACCCACCCGGGCAGCTGGTCCTTCTTTGGGGTGTGTCTCCAAAGCTGGACCAGCCCTCATTGGCTGTTTTCAAAGCCCAAGGGTGTGTGGGGCTCGGGCTTCAGTCTGGGGAATATGTCAGACAGGGTTTGCACCTACCTTGGGAATCCCACAGGATTCTCATGGATCCTGTGGGTAGCAGTGAGGGACGGTCTGTTCAGACACAGGAGCCAGAGGTGAGCCTCTGCATAGGGGTTCCAGAGTCAGGCCTCTCTCCTCCCTCCGTCCTCATTTGTCCCTCTACTTCTCCTAGTCAGGAGTCTCCCAGGTGACACTTGCCTTTTGTTTATTGGAGGGGTCACATGGGTGCCTCAGCCTCAAGTTAATCTCTTTTAATGTGTGTGTGTGTGTGTGTGTGTGTGTGTGTGTGTACGTACACATGTATGTGCTTATGTGTGCAAATGTGTGTGTGGATCAAAGGACAGCCTTGGATGCCATCCTCAGGAACATTACCCGCTCCCTCTGAGACATGGTTTCTCATTGGCCAAACTGGTTGGCCAGCAAGTCCCAGAGATGCTCTTGTCTCTTCCTCACCAGTGCTGGAGTTACGGACACATGCCACTATGTCTGGCATGTTTACATGGGGATTTAACTCGAGTCCTCTTGTTTGCAAAGCAACAGCCTTACTGACTGAGCCATCTCCCCAGCCCCTTGAGTCACTTCTTTCTGAAAGATAATGTATTACTGGAGGTGGGGCCTAGAGGGCAGGGAACCGGGAGTGGGCTGCTTGTAGAGAGCTCCCCAAGAGGAGACATAGAGAAGACATGACACACACATGTGTAGACCCTACAGTCTCTGCTATCCTGGGGCCCAGCATTTACCCCAGAACTGTTGGCCTCAGTTTGGGTGGAATCAATACCCAAAGAGGATTTTCAGAATACTCAGGTGCCCTCCTTTGCTCCCCACAGGCCTGATGGGACCACAGCAGAGCCATCGGCAGCTGCATATCTGGGTAGGTATTTAGATGTGGACCATGAAGAAGCCCATCATTGCAAAGGCAAACAGTGTCTGGGGGATGGGCCTGTGGGTGGTGACAGTGGTCCAAGGAAGGCGTGTGCTCAGGTATCCCAGAGATAGATCAAGATGTGTGAGTTGTGGGTAGGGGGGAAACATCACAAGCCACGTTCAGACCTACATGAAAGGGGCTGAGGCCATGAGGCCTCCTTGTAGATTCACAGATAAGAATGTTCCAGAAAGGATAGAGCTGAGTGGGGTAGTGACAGAAGGCTTGGGTAACTAAGTGTGTGTGAGGAGGTATGGGCTCTCCTTATCATCTCAGGAGAGTAGCTGCCAAGGTGAATTAACAAAGGACCAGATAACAGCGATGCCATCAGCAGCTGGACCTCAAGGGTGTGGGAAAAACAGCGTGGCCACGAGTCTCAGCTCCTCAGACCCTCGTATGCCCTAGCACAGAATCCCTGCATACTGGTATACCCACCCCTCCTGTGGACAGCAAGAGCAATCTGTGGGCTCCAAGGTCTCAGCCGGCAGAGCCCAATGTTGGGGAAAAGGATCATTGGTCCAAGGCCTTTTCAGAGCTGCCGTCATCCTAGTGACTGAGCAGTGCCCAAGCTGGGCCTGGGTGGGAGGCCTTTGGGCCAAAGACCCTATTGTGAAGTTATCCTCAGTTTTGAGGAAGCAGTCAAGCCTAGGTCCTCCCCACCATGCTAGAGAGGCCCAGACCCAGAGAGCCAGGGAGGCCAAGGCTTTGACTTCATCTGAGCATAAGACAGAAATGACTTCTCTAGACAAAGTTCCCTCCTCTAGAAGGGCCCAGGCCTGGGCAGCTGGTACAGGTCCAAAGAAAGGTAGATGCTTGTCTGCCTGGCCTTAAAAAAAAAAAAAAAAATCAGCCTTTTTCCAGCATCTCTAGGATCCTGATGGGAGGCCATGTGGCCATGAGACACATCTCACATAGGGTCATGGGAAGCCTACGAAATCAGCCACTCACAGCTCTGGCAGGGCCTTGAGGTCAGGGTGAGCCTGGGCGTGCAGCTCCACTGGTGGGCTCTGCTAGAAAGTACCTGGAAAGGGGAGGACAGGGGTGGATAGAACATTCCCACCCACACCTACTGCTGAGTCTTTAGATTGGCCCCGGGCGAAGCCTCTGTCACCTCTGGACAGTGAGAAGGATCTTTCAGCTCCAGGATTGAGGGTGCCACACAGGGTAAAGCCAGGTGACAGCCAAACCCCTCAGCAAGAGCTGGCCTGGGGGACAGGATTGGAGCCCATGACTGAACAGTGTGGTCACCACTGCACCAGCCACCAGCCAGCGCTTCTCATACCAGTCTTATGCATCTGATGGGAGACAGGCCCAGGAACAGGGTCAGATCAGGCCTGTGGCCTGGTTCAGCAGCCATGGCCGTGAGCTCACACCGGCTCCCCAGGCCAGCACCCTTGGCCCAGCCTGGTGCAGCTGCATGTTCCTGGGAACGCCTAGAGATGGGCTGCTTGGGAACACTGTGGCTGCGTCGCTATGCAGGGCTTGCCTCCAGCTGCCAGAGAGGCTGGCCTGCTGCCGGTGCTTTACTGATACAATGTGCGTCCCCCACCCCAAGTACCCCAGTCCCAGTTCATGGGCCTCCTAGAGCCAGTTTCTCTGAAGAAACTGACCCAAGGCCAAGTAAATTCCTCCAGCCCCCAGGCCCTCTCTCATCCTGTCCAGGAAGGCGCAGCCCTTAGCTTAGCCAGAATGGAGGGTAACTACTTGCTCAGCGGCTGGAATGTCACTCGGCTGGGCTCTGCTGTGCTTGGTAGTGGGAGCCTGCCCCAACCCAGTTTCAGCTGCGGCCACATTCCTGGTGTGAGCCTAGGCCAGCCAAGGAGCTTTTTCCACACTCTGGTGCCAGCCCCAGCGGGCTCAGGGGAGGGAGAGAGGGCTGTTTCTATGGCAACTTCCCTTTTTGTTATTTCTTATTTTCTTTTTTATGGTTTCTCCAACTTTGAAGCTCTCCAGACAGTTTACAGACTGTGGAAAGGAAAAGTGCTTTCCCTCCTCTGCTCCCCCCAGACCTTTCCTCCCCCAGCCCCCCAGGCCTTCTCTCCCCTCAGCCCCCCAGGCCTTCCCTCCCCCTGCCCCCAGGCCTTCCCTCTCCCGCCCCCCAAGTCCCTCCTAGGCTTTCCCTCTCCCCCAGTCTCCCCACAGGCTTTCCCTCCCCCGTCCCCTTAGGCCTTCCCTCCCCAGAGACCCCCAGGCTTTCACTCCCCCCAGACCCTCCATCCCCCCAGTCTCCTAGGGCTTTCCCTTTCCCAAGCCCCCTCCAGGGCCTCAGGACCCCACCAGACACTTCAAGCCTTCAGAGGCCCAGCTATTTCTTAAATATTTAGAGAAAATGAATGTGTTTTCTCCAAAAACAATGTAGTCAAGTATTTACAAAAAGATTCAGCCACGTGGCCTAATTAGCAGTTGGGAGCCAGGGTCTCTGTAGCTTGACCCTGAGGGCTGTCCGTACATCTGTCCTCTCCCCACACCACTGCTTATTTC
This sequence comes from Grammomys surdaster, assembly GCF_004785775.1. Lineage (NCBI taxonomy): Eukaryota > Metazoa > Chordata > Mammalia > Rodentia > Muridae > Grammomys > Grammomys surdaster. The sequence continues at coordinate 482,691 of NW_021620991.1, read as the reverse complement.
AGATCCAAGCTAGATCTGAAAAGCTGGTTGCTTTGCCCTCAAACACTTGCTAACCCAACACCCATCCTCAGGATGGCAGTCTGTGGCAGGCAGGCAGAGATGACAGGGCTGAGACAGGGAAGGTGAAGAGCTTGGACTCTAGTGGTCACACTAGCCTGAGCATACCCCTGCCTGTCCCTCACAGGAGAATATGTGCTCATGGTCTCTGATGTGACCAGCCCTCCATTTCTGGGCCACAGGCTGCCCACTGCCTTCAAACACCTGCGGATCTTGGCAAAGGGGGGCACTCACTGGCCCCATGTCCCTGAAGATCACCCAGAAGCTCTAAGCTAGAGGCCACTTCTGGATGTTGGACATAAAGGAGCCAGCCATACCCTCCAGGGAAGGCCACCCTTCCCTGAATGGAGGTTCATGCTGCTTCCCCCAAGGACGACATCCTCTGTTCCTAAACAGTCTAAGAGTTGGGACTGGCCCATGTAAGCCCCACAGCTACTGACTTCAATAAAACTCTAAATACCAACCCTGAGTAGCACCTTCATGGGGCTCCTTCTAGCAGTCCCCTGGCCTTAGCACTGAAATGGGTTGGAGTCTTATGGGACACAGTTAGGGGCTCAGTGTCCCAGTGCTCTCTGGGAACCCTCATATCTGCCCTACCAACACTATTCCCAGGCCTATGGAGGTCTACATTAGATTTCTGTGATGGTAAGAACTGGGGACAACTAGCTGCCCAACATGAGCAGCCTCAAGTTCGGGTTCCCTGGCACTGCAGAGTGAAGAGGGCCTTCTTACCTGGTCATCCCCAGCAATGGTAAGGTAGGGTCAGTCATTGAGGGGAATCTCATAACTGCCACTGAAGGGGCACACTGGCTGCTGAGGAGGCCCAACCCCCTGGGTTAGCCACAAGCATCTTTTCACCAGGTCACAGGAGGTCTCTGGATCGGCCCTCTACTGTTAGCTCCTAAACTGCTTGTGAGCATCACTTCTCAAGTCTGCCCTTCCTTCAGACACAGTACATACAGCATTCCTCCTCCTCCTCCTTCTCTTCTTCCTCCTCTTCCTCCTCTTCCCCTTCTTCCTCCTCCTCCTCTTCCTCCTCTTCCTCAAGATGAAACCACATTTCTGTCAAAAGAAAAACAAAGAAAATGATGTTTCAATTTAGAAAGGAAAATGGCTGGGAGTGAGCGGCCGCAGCTGCTGTTTTCCAGCCCATCCTCAGGCAGCCTCTGGTATTTAAGTCCCCAAAAGCATGCTGAGCTTTTAAAGTCAGGAAAGTTGTAACACTATTCCGTGTGGATATGGCAGGCAGGGCTCATGCCACAGTGGCTCCTCGGCTGACATTAGGTCTGCCCTGGAAAGCGAGGCCAGGTGGGGATGCTTTCCATCCCAGAACCTTTGCAAACAGACAGCTCCAACCTAGCCAACTACACAGTCATCAGCAAACCCACCAGCCGATCAGGGTCTTGTGGTCCAGGCAAGACCCCTGGCTTCCTGCTGTACCTTCCCGACACAGCCACTGAGGTTCAGAGATAACACTGGCTTCTTATCCTTGTCGCAGGACATTAGGGGTAGCCACAACACCCAGACAGACACTGCCTCTTCTGGCCAAGCATATCTGCACCAGTAACTGCTGGTCTTCTGAGAACTGTGGTCACTGGGACTGCCCTGACCCTCCATGTGGCCAGGACAGGAACAGGTGCAGATACTCTTGTCCGTAACTCCTCCCCTGCCCAATGCCCTGCTGCCAAGCGGTCCAAGCATATGAAATTTGAACACCCAAGCAGAGTTCTAGAGCCAGGCCTGGTAATGTGTAATCCCAGCACTTGAGAGGAACATTGTCCATTCAAGTCCAGCCTGGGCTGTATAGACAGATCCTATCTTAAAACGAGAAGAGCAAAGACTAAATTCAGGATGGAGGAGATAGCTCTGTTAGTAATGCACTTGTCTTGCAAGCAGGAGGTCCTGAGTCCATTCTCCAGAGCTCACATAAAAAATAAAGCCGGGCAGTGGTGGCACACTCCTTTAATCCCAGCACTTGGGAGGCAGAGGCAGGCGGATCTCTGAGTTCGAGGCCAGCCTGGTCTACAGAATGAGTTCCAGGACAGCCAGGGCTACACAGAGAAACCCTGTCTCGAAAAAAAAAAAAAAAAAAAAGCCCCTATTGGGCTGTAGTGCAGCACTCAGGAGGCAGAGGCAGGTGAATCTCTGAGTTTGGCCAGCCTGGTCTACAGAATGAGTTCCAGGACAGCCAGGGCTACAC
>NW_021620991.1:439857-480424 GCF_004785775.1 Grammomys surdaster | reverse complement strand
GGTCTACAGAATGAGTTCCAGGACAGCCAGGGCTACACAGAGAAACCGTGTCTCAATAAATAAATAAATAAATAAATAAATAAATAAATAAATAAATACCTCCCCCAAAGAAATGGCTGGTGTGGTGGTGCACACTTGTAATCCCAGTCAGTTCTGGGAGGTGGAGGTGGTGGGATCTCTGGGGCTCCCTGGCAAGTCAGGCTAGCCTATTCGGCACATTCCAGGCCTATGAGAGATTATGCCTATAAATGAATAAGTAAAACGTGGTAGATGGCATCTGAGGAATAGCACCTTAGGAATGACCCTCAAGAGCTATCCTCTTACCTCCACACACACACATGCACACATGTATACATGCATATACATGCACGTATGTATAGCCACACATACATGTACATAAGTATAGCCATGCAAACATGCCCTTATGTATAGCCACACATACCTGCACATAGGTATACATGCATGTACCTGTACATGCACACATGTATGTATACCCCCCCACATGCACATATGTATACCCACATGTACACATAGGTATACTCACACATACATGTACGTATGTATACCTGCACATATATGCACACATACAGTGAGGCAGGTCTTGGGTGTAATTTGCTTGAGGTAAATCCTAGGTGAGGAGAGTGGGCATCCAGCCTAGCCCAGTGCAAGAACTATAGAGTGCGCAACCTGTATCCACAGAAGTGATTGGCCTCCAGTCCACAGGCCATTTAGGCCCCAGGGCTTCACTAGGCAGCAACATGGTCAGGCCGAGCTCTTGGGCAGTACTGAAGCCTGGGAATCCCATCCTGAGGGTCCCTCACTATCCAGGGATTGGGAGGGCTCATTTCAAAAGGTGATTAGAGGTACAGTTCCCAGGGCTCAGGCTTTGTGAGGCAGGAACCCCCACTCCAGGTTTGTCAGTCTCCTCTCCTATGAAGGTCAGAACTAGGATGGAGACCCAACAGGAGCACATGCCCAGGGGGTAACTTCACCCCAGCTACCCTTTGTCTTGGTCTGGGTACCAAGTTTCCACCGGGAAACTTCAGCCTGTGGCCAAGATAAATGAATACAGGTCTGGCTACAGCTTCCAGAATGAGGTGGCCTCACTTCTATCCAGAAGCCTGGTGCCTAGCACAATAACAACCATAGCTTCTGTCCTGCCTGGGTAGGCTTCCTTCTGTGGGGTGGGAGGGACTAGGTAGTTGGACTCCATGGCTTTGGCTCTCCAGCACTGCCTGACAGGAACTGTGTGGAGTCAGCCTCTGTGGCTGACGCAGGTGAGCATAGCAGAAATCTCTGGACTGCCCCGAGACCTGATGGGAGTATGACAGAGCCTCCGGGTACCTCCTTTGGGAACTAGTAGCCCTCAGTTCTCAAACTACCACTCCAAACATGGTGACCCTACTTGGGGGCAGGGGCCAGTGAGAGAACGAGGTTGGACAAGTTAGAGGGCGTGGACCACCCTCCCCACCCCAGCCCAGAGCGAAGGAAGATGCAACTCTAGACAAAGCTCTTCTCTCCAACCAGGGAGGAGACTACCGGCCTGCCCGGCATGGCACTCACTTAACAGATAATAAGATACCGGGCATCAAGGCAGGGCACTGTCACCTGTGCTTGTGTGAGATACAAAGATAGACTGGGATGGGAGGTGGGAGAGACATTCAAGGAAGGAAGACAGGAGGAGGCAAGGAGACAGAAACCAAGAGAAAGGAAGGAGAAAGACTCAAAGGAAGACTTGCCTGCCTCTCAAGGTCCAGGCATCCAGAGGCACCTCAGAGAGCTGGCTCACCAGGCCACCTGGGACACATCTAGGGTCAGCAGAGGACAGCATGACCAGAACACAGCCTGGAACTAGGCTGGACTGCCTGGTTCATGCCACCCTCTCCCTGGGCCTGTATGGCACAGGTGGCCATAGCTCCTCCCAGCCTCTCCCACTGGCCAGGCAGGTCACTCAGGATACTCCAGGGGAGGCCTTCCCAAGCCCTGTCTACACCCCGGGCAGGTTGCCTCGTCTTGGTGCCAGGCGGGTGTGAGGCCAGCTGTGCTCTGCCTGGGCCCCTCCCAGCCAGGGCTTCCTGGAGGTTCCAGAGCCAAGCCTGCCAGACCGGTTCCTACAGCCTGGCCAGCCCTGCCAGTTCCCTGGGAGCCCTCGATCCTGGATAGTGTTAGGGCAGCCCACAGGCCTATCCCAGCAAGACCACTATGGAGGAGACACTTTTCAGTGGTGGCTGGCAGGCCTGCCCCTTTCTGCTCAGGTTTCCTGGGGGGGGAGGGGTTTGAGGGGGGAGGAACAGCCTCAAATGACCTCTCTCAAAGCCAGAGGGAAAGGGGGAGGGAGGTTCAGGTGGAGTTTGGAGGCCAGGTGAGGAAGGGACTGCCCATGGTTGAGGAACTGCTGGTCCTGTGTAGGTCTTGAGGAGCCAGACAAAAGAACAGCAGAGTATATGGGCGACCCACACACATACACAGTGGCTCTGCCCAGGCTCCTCTTGGCACAGAATGAAACCTAAGGAGCAGACTGGCTGCCCTGTTGCGATTTCCAGACACATGAAGACTATCACCAGGGCTGATCACGCCTACCAAAGCTGTGTTAGAACTTCAGTCAGCCACAGGCCCTGTTACCTCTTGTATTCATCCCCATGGCATTGGGGATGGGGCCACTCTCCCACCTTTGTCCTGTAGACAATCAGGACACAGAGGCCTCAGGTTTGCAGCTGGAGCCCCAGTAGAACAGGGGCCTCCCTCCTTGACTTAGTACAATGCAGGCTAGGAGACACAGGAAGGCAGACCCACCCCAGGCTCCTAAACCATGGCCTCTGAGTCAAGTACACCATCGAGGAGCCTAAGATTAGAGTTGTAGCACCCCCCTACTGGAAGGGGACCTTGAGCTATGGCCTAAGGGCCCAGTGTCTTGGTGTTGGAGTGAAGGTGGAGGGAGAGTGGGGGTGGACCACTCAGGGCATCCAGAACAGAACACTTCAGCCATTAGTGTTCCTAGGATAAACTTCAGTAATCGCACCTTAACTCATGTCCAAGGACCCAGGACCCCAGCAAACCTCCCTAGGGACCTCAGCAGCTGGAGGCACATCTGGTCCTCCAAGAGTTCATGATTCATGAGACAATTATTTGTGAGTACCTGTAGAGGACCGTGGGGTTAGTCAGGTGCTGAGAAAAATAAGCCCTGCAAGCTTGGCCTGGGGGCTCAGAGCCTGCTTCCAACAACTGGTCTCTGGCCCTGGGATGGGGACCTAGCTATGGGCTGCGTGGAGCTCTATACACTCCGATCCCAGTGTGGGGTGTTATACACACTGCTCAGGTGACAGGTGGAACTTCATATTCACCGGTCTGGTGGATTGTGCCAGTGGGTTCCGACAGCAGAGGCAACAGCCTCTGAGACTGCGGGTTCCAGTCGCGGGATCCTGTTGGCTTGGACTGGAGGCTTTGGGAAGGACTTTCACTGGGGCAGCAGTGAAGTGACTAGGGACGGCAGCAGAGAGTTGCTTAAGGCGACCAGATCCCATTTTAAATAACATTTAGGCTGCACCCGGTGGCAGGGCTGGCAAGAACCTTTCAAAAAGGGTGCGACCCTTGTACGCAGGCCACGAACGCACACTCTGAGGCCGACCCCAAGGACTCAGGCTCAAGGTCCCTGGGGCCCGACGCCGCAGGAAGTCGGGTTGCGCGCGGGGCGGCGCCGGGCTGGTCCCGCAGGGCCGAGCTCCCTCCTCGTAGCCGGAAGCCCCGGGCCCAGCCCGTCGGAATCCGCGGCGGGCGGGGGAAGGGAAGCGCGCGCGGGCAGCATGGCGAGGCGGAGGCTGCGCCGCCCGTGGGCGGGGCATCCCTATTGGAGCCCCGGGCGCCAGGCTTTGGGAGCAGCCGGGCCTTGGGGTCCAGCAATGATCTCGCAGGCTGGGACCCCGGTCGGGCCTCAGGAAAGCCTGCGCGCTCGCGCTTCCCCGCAGCAGTAGCCTCCGGGGTCTTCTCATCCCGGGCCAGCAGGAGCCCAGCAGAGCTGCGGACCACGGCCGCCCCCGCCCATCGGAAGGAGCGGGAATGTGGGAAGTTGAAGGGCGCGGCAGTTCCAGGGCGCCTCTGTGCCGCGCCCTTCCCTCCTCCTGGAGCAGTGTTGCGGGTGGCCGCCCGAAGCCAGACGCCTGTTTGGTGGGTGAACACCGCACTGGAGAGGCCGTGGATCCAACAGAGCTTTTCGTCCTTGATGCCTTGGTGGAGGACAACCCCTTGTCTGTCGGACCTTGGGCTGCCAGCTCTGGCCTTAGTGCGTGCTGTATCCTGACCCGAGGCCACCAAACACTATTAATGGGAGATTCTGGCGGGCCTTTAAGAGCCTCGGTAACCTGGGCCACAGGGGAAACCGATGGTGGGCAGTCCCTCAGTACAGCATATCTCCACCTCCACTACTTGATGGGGTAACTTCCTCAACAACCACCAGAATCTCTCACTGAGAGATGGTTACTCCATAGACCGAGGAGGCAGCAGCATGAAGTTGGACCCCAAGGTCTTTCTTGCTGCAGTGATCCATGAACCCTGGCTCTGGCAGGGGGCCCCATCCATGTGTCCAAGGACAGAGTGGAGCACAGCACACAGGACTTCCGAGTCCCATGCCCTGGCCTTCCCTGATATGCTACGCCCTGTTCCCCTACCTGACTGCGGGTCAAATTCATCTAGCTCTCAACCTCTCCCCAAGGGTAGGGGGCGGGTGCAAAGAACTGCCCCAGGGCCTGCACATGCCCTCGGTCCTGTCTCCGATATACACTTCTTCACATGCACGCATGTACACGTGCTAGAACAGATATAGAGGTGTCTCAAGGACGAGAGACCAGAGTATCACCGTAGATAAAGTACCTACCTAGATTTGGCTGTCCCCACAGCTGTGTCCCTGGTCCATCTCATTTGGTAGTATCAGCGGAAGGCAGGACTAGGGTGCCCCTTGTCACCCCTCTCTGGTAGCAGTCACCTCTTCCTCTGCTTCCTTAAGACAGCTAGCTCCCTCCCAGCTCACCAGACATCTGAAGACATACATTTTCTCCCCTCTGAGGAGTAGCTGCTGCATCGGGGACCACCACTTGCAGGGGAAGCCAGAAGTCTTTTTGGGAGATAGCTGTGAGATGGGGAGGGGTTGTTAGCTGGCTATGGATACCTGAAATCCCCTGGGGTTTAGTACTAGGTTGACAGAAAGTGAACAATGAACCACTGAGCAGTTTACAAGGGCCAGCACAGGACACAGGAAGCATGGGAAACCTGGCTTGTCTATGAGCGAACTTGGGCTAGCAGCTCGGGTCTAGCTAAGCTAACCAGTTCTTTAGCTGTAGAGCCGAGCACAGGAGCACATTGCCTCCTACATTGGAGAGCTGCCATGGAGCAGATATGGGGGCTGGGAGATGGCCCTCAGGTAAGTCTGCTGGAGACTGTGGGAAGGGTCCCCATGTTGAGTTCCCTGTTTCTTTTGGATGTACTGTTTGCCCAAGTAGGCCTTTGTGTATGGAGATCAGTGTGTGCCAGAGTCTGGACCCAACTTCCTGCCAGTGAGGGCTACCAGGTCCATACTCAGGAAGAGGAAGGTCCATGCCAGACCAGCCGGACACCTGGCCCAGTACAGGATGCTCTGAAGACGTTAGGCTAGCCAACTCTTCCTGCCTGTGCCCGCCTGCAGTGGGCCACCTGTTCCACGGCTTGGTGCCCTGATGCCAATACACCTACCAACCTGGCACAAGCCTGATCACAGATGGCCTCATGCGTCACCAGGACCATGGGGTGGCAGGGATGGATGGGCATCCAGGCCTCAAAAATACACATCCTCACGCCATCCCCAGGGTCACCTGGCTAGCGGGGGGCGGGAGGGGGTATGAGTTTTGGCCATGTGTTGGGGTGTCTGAGGAGGGCTGGGAACCCAGCAAAAAGCCTTCCATGCCCAGCATTTTAAGCCACACTACCCTTTGCTTTTGGAGTCTCCTTGTAGGTTATGGGCTCTAGAAGTTCCTATACCCAGGCCACCAAAAACAGGAGCAAAACTCCCACAGAGCAGGCAGAGTCCTCTCAGGCCAGCCTGGTAGGGCCTCGTTCTACCTCATACCGGCCCGAAAGAAATCTGACCCCAAGACAGGCAGAGGCTCTTCAGAGCAGGTACCAGAAACTTATTAGGGTGGCATGCCTAGGCTAGGGTCTGGGCTGGACAGCCTGAGGGAGGAGTGGCTCTCCTTTAGGCAGTATTTGAAGACTAGGGATAGTATTGAGGCATGGGGACATGCAAAAGGTATTGGCTTATCATCAGTGGGAATGAACAGGACTGGCTAGACCAGCTGTTATAGAACAAGACATGGGCCTGTTTCCCATGGATGAAGCCTTTCCATAATGGGTGGGTGGATGATAGAGGCTTATTTGATATACACATATAGACAGATAGATAGGTAGGTAGATAAATGATAGAGGCTTGGGACCAACCCACTAGGAGCCAGGAGACAAGAAGGTACAGCTGAGCTGAGGGGGGCAAGGCAGGGTGTGACTACTGGTGATTGAGTAGACATGAAAATGGGGGTACAGTCACAGGACAGGAACCAGGACCACCTGGAAGCTGCTAGCCTTACTTAGGGAGCCCCAGGTCTTGGGAAACTTGGAAGCGGGTACTAGCCAAGAAGTGAGGTTTCAAGAGTTGTAGCTGAGTATGGAGGAGCAGCTGTGTCCATACAGAGGACCTGGCTGGTGTAGGAGACTTCAGCCAGACCACGGGACGGAGCTTCACCCAGGCCTTCCCTTTGTCTACCCTTTTGCAATCTTATTTGGCCCCAGGGAGTTTTGATCCAGCAGACCCCTTGTGGAAGCCCTGCCAGGAAGGGCTATTCCCACTCCATGTGTCTAGCCCTGCTGAGCCCTGTCCAAAAGGTGACTGGGGTCAGAATTCCTGGTAACACAGCTGAGTGACCGACAGCCCAAGCCTATGCTGTGGAGATGACTTTCCCCCATTTCCTGAGGACCTGACTGCATGCATGGGGGCTGCAGGCACCCATGGTACTCTCAAAGTCCTTTATTGTACAGCGTCATCTGTTTCCGGGGTGGGGGTGGGGAGAAGGACTAACAGGTACACAGAGAGATAGATAAATATGCCAAGCTTTTTCTTTGTTTCCTTGTTTTTTTTTTTTAAATCAGGCATTTATAAACAAGAGAGCATACATTAATTACATAAAAATAGTTCTCGAGTAGCAGAGTAAGCCGTTGTATTGTCGTTAGCAGCAGCGTAGGACTGGAGGGCGCGGGGGCGGGGGCGGGGGCAGGGGGGCGGTGTTTGGGTAGTTACGAAGGTTGAGGTGGGTTTTTTTTTTCTCCTCTCCTTTAACCGATGAGCATATCATTTGAGACTTCTGACTTAAAGCAAGAGCCCCTCCCCCTCAGCCTTGGGGTAGGTGTGTGGGGAGAGTGGGTGCCACGGAGGCCGCGCATGGGAAATGCCACAAGACGCTTCTGTCCCCTCCGGCAAATGAGCATTTTTTTTTTTTTAAGTTCAGTTAAAAACAAACCCAGGAAACAAGACAACCAACAGGTAAGAAAAGTTTCTGGAAAAGGAGTCACCATATACACGTATAATACAACGGTGTGAAATGGAAAAAATGTATTTACATGTGAGTTGTCTTTACATTGGCTAGTTCTGTATGAAAGGCGGGGTGTCGTGTGTACGAGTTAGCTGCTCACCAATGACTTATTGCTGTTGTTTTTTTCCCTTTGTTAAAAATCTTCCAGGATAGAAACGAGTAAACTGCTCAAGGGTTTAACATACAGGGAGAGTCAACAGCCAACATGATGGGAACCTCTCCTCCCTTTCTCTGACATTTGCAGCCTTCCTCATAAGGAGACAGGCACGCAGTGTCTGGCTGCCCTCAGTCCACCGCAGACCCTACGGCGAGCGGGGCCGCCTTGCAAGGCAGCTGCACAAGATACCCAATGCTTTGCCAACTTCACCCAAGACTGGGGCCGGGGTGTCAAGGCAGAAGCAGCAGGATGACCTAGACGCTAGGTCCTGGAGGTCCCAGATCACAAGTTACTAGTCAGCGGGAGCCGTGTTCTGATCCCACAGGAAGCAGGGAGAGGAAGGATCCAGGAGGAACAATTAATGAGATGACACGCCCTTCCCAGACCCAAGTCATTCTAGCACGTGGGTAAGAGTCCCTGCTGCACACACAGCACTTCCTTCCCATACCAGGGCTGTGGCAAGGAGAGGCTCTGCTGAGAAGAGTGAGTGCCCCTGGAGCCAAAGGCTTGAAGGGGACCAAATCACTGAGATCTCCTACTGGGCAACAGGGACAGCCACACAGAAGCACACCAACACACTTAAAGCTTTGCTCCAACTAAATCATTTAGTTTTCCTTGAAGAAATGACTGAAAAACACAACTCTAGAAAAAACAAGGCTGAGACAGCATTCTTCGTGTTGCGTAACAAAACCGACCCTTTAGGAGACACGGTCATAATGCCCATGGCGGGTCTAGCTATGGAGATGTGAAATCCATGCATACAAGTTTCGTAACTGAAAGAGAGGGAAAAAAAAAAGCCAAAGGAAAAACTCCAAATAAACGCTGCGTATACATGATGTCCCTTTTGCATTGCACGTCAGAAGGGGGGGGGGGACCAGCAGCAGCCCAGCCCCCCTCAGTAAACCAAGGGCAAAACCCTGCAGACAGACGACCTCGGCACCAGACGTCAGGGCTTAGCAGTCTCCAGTTGCAGGCCACAGTCCTTGAGGTCGTTTGTACCTGCACAAGCCTTCCTTCTCCACCTCCCCTCGGCTCACGGCTGCCCTGCCAGGACTAGAGCGGAGGGCTTTCGTATGATCTTCTCATGTAAATAAACACACTTGGAGGATGGGTAGGGGGCCTCTTGTCTACTGGGAAATCATTTTTCAAGCTTGGGCATAAGAAACCTTATACAATTTGCATAAACAGTTAAGAGTAAACGAGAATATTTGGAATAAATGCAAGTAACGTATTTTGACAGTGGCAGATTCAGTCGCTACTGAAGACGATATTTTGGGGGTAAAAAGACAAGTCAGGGTTTGCTGTACAAGATGCTGGAAGGCACAGAACGACCCCCAAGTTCAGTCTCTGCATTTTCATTGTCTCGTGATTCCCTTGTTCAACCAAGCACCAGAGGGGATGTGTAAGCGCTCGAGCACTTAGGGCTTGAACTGCTCTAGAAATCGGTAAAAACCTCAGTTAACCAGGGAGTAGGGAGGGAGGGAAGGTTCTGACAAAGTGCAGTTCTAAATACATGTTTAAATGAACGACAACAAACAACAACACAAAAAAAAAAAAAAGAAAAAGAAAAAAAAAAAGAAAGGAAAAGTGATATAATGCTGTTTTGTTCCAATGCTGCAGCCTCAGCCCGCGATGCGAGGATTGACGTCTGCCGCACGGAAGGGGGGTTGCTGTGGTCAAGCAGCGCATGGGTGGCTGGGTGGCGTGTGTGAGAACAACACAACATGACACTGGACCATGGCCACTGCCTAACACAGGTCAGCCCCTCACGGTGTAGGTGGGCAGGGGCATCCAGGGGCCTGGGCAAACTATGGCTCAGGCTTCCCGGCGCCCGCAGGGCGGGGGTTAGTGGTGATGGTGATGGGCGGGGCAGCGGCGGTAAGGCGGGCAGTGTTGGGGCTCATCTCGCACGCGGCGCTCTCCCTGCTCTTCCTGGCAGCAGCAGGAAGACTGGGGTCCTTGTTGCTGAAAAAATAGACTCTGAAGAAAACCCTTGCTGTCCTCTTGTAGCCGCGGGCACAGATGAGCGGTGATGGCTTCCCAGGACGGCGGTGGGTGGGTGCCACCCCCGCCAGAGTGGGTGTCCAGATGGCGTCACGTGTAGGGGCCTTTTACAGTTAGTCATTAAAAAACATGTTGATTTTCTGAATATCAAGTCTCCTTACTGGTTTTAAATAGCTTATAACAAAAGTGTAAATGTTAGAATGTTCTAGCAAGCAGAGAACCAGCTTACAAGCCACAGAGCTAGTCTCAACTCTGGTTGCAGCTGGGGGACATGGCTTGCTCACTTGAACTTGGCCAGTAGAAAATTTTGCAGTGGATTCCAAAAGTATGTGGTTACAAACACTCGCTTGGTAATAGGCACAGTAGAGACGTTGTGCTGTGTGGCTGCAGAGGCACGGGCCGGGCACGCAGAGCCTCGCGCCCATCACCCTCTGCGCACGCATAGAGGTCCATGTGGCAGTGGCAATCACTGCCCAGGCTAGGGATCCAGCTCAGCGTTGCCCTCACCTCCAGAATTCTCGGGCCGTGGCCGAGGCCACAGCTGCTCCTGAAGCTCCTTCACCACCTTCTCCAGGTGCTCGCGGGCCTCCCGCTCCCGCAGCAGGTCGGCTCGAAGCTGCTCGCGGTCAGCCTCCGCATGCTGCAGCTTTGCTTGCAGGTCCTCGATCTGAAAGGGATGAGTGAGGAGTGGTCGGTAGTACCCAACACTAGCTCTCACTACTCAAGAGCCCAGCATGCTGCCGTGTTCGGCCTAAGCGCCATGTCTGTTCCTCTTCCACCCGAAGGCTCACAGGGAAGGGCCCAGATACCCAGGCGTCGTGGGAGGAAACCAAACAGCACTGAAAATGTGGAAGACCTTTTCCCATAAGGGCTCACTGTGTTGGAACTCTAAGCTGCAGAAACTGCCACTGTGTGCCCATCTCCTGATCCTAGTTAAGAGCTTGCAGTAGGGAGGAAAGCCTATTCTTGGGGCCATAATGATCCTAGTGGGGTGTGATGGAGCTCCTGGAGCTTCCACCCATAGCTATGGGAACTAGTCCTCAGCACCCAGGCCCAGGTCTGCTGGACACACCGCAGGGCCTCCAGGTGTGGCATGCTGTCACCTCAGGTCCAGCAGGGAATGGGTAAACTGAGGACCTTGGATTGGTGACACCAGCTATCTCTGTACATGCCAGTGTTACCAGCCAACCCGCTGCAGTACCTGGGCTGAGTACTTGGCACGCAGGCGCCCGGCCTCGCAGCCCTTGTCACACACCCGGACCTGCCGCGCCTGCTCCAGCTCTCGCTTCAGGCGCACCCGGGACTCGTTGGCCTCTTTCATCTTCTTCTCATTTTCAGCTCGGAGCCGCTCAATCTCTTTCCTCAAACTGCGCTTGGCCTCTGTGGCTTCCCGCAGTTTCTCCTTCTTGGCCACACGCAAGAATTCTAGCTCCTGGGAGGACAGGGAGCCAACAGGTTCAAGGTATTGCTAGCCTGGCATCTTCCCACCCATCCTACCACCCGACAGGCTGTTCCCTGACTGCCAGTATCCTTCCCTACAGGGCCCAGCGGAGAGCTGTGACTAGCTGTTGTCTGCTCCATCATTTGCAGGCTGCAGCAGAGCCTCCTCACACCTCCCCCTCCCAAGTGTACGGCTCAATGAGAATGGAGGATAGCACCAGCACAGTCTCAGACACTGCACCTGAGGCCTGGAGTCACCCCCGGCCAGATGGAGCCATTTACTTTTGGTACTTCTCATACCCTCCCCTACTTGTTAGCATGCAGTGTGACCCCTGACCCCCATGAATACTCATATGGAGAATCACACCTCCACCCAGAGTGGGGGCAAGGAAGGATGAGGGAATGACTAAGATTCACTTTGAGGAGCACTCTGAAATCCTGCAGCCCTGAGGATTGACAGGGTTGTGTTGTGTTAAAGCCCACGCATGTGAGGCTGCCCCCAGAGCTGCCAGACTCAGGCTGAGGTGTGAATTCAGCTGAGGTTTAGCCTGCAGCAAAGCCTTAATGCTGAGCCCTGGTGGAGCGCATTGGCTGAGCTCCTCACTCTGCCTAGGCTGCCTGAGAACCAGGCTTCCCTTACTCATGTCAGAAAAACAAAACAGTGTGAAAAGAAGGTGCAAGAGGAAAGGCTCCAGCCTAGGAGAGAGGTCAGAGTAGAGGAGCAGCAGTAAGCAGAGGAGGCACACACGTGTTCCCAGATGCCTTAGCTCTTCTCCAAGGCCTGCTGCTGACTCCCTTTTGGAGATGGCTTCAGAAGCCATCCCTGCACTGTTGCTGAGAATAAACCAACTCCTCAGAGTGAGAGGCGGTCCATCCCTCCCTCCCACTAACTCTCTGGCCTTTGTCATGGCTGAGAAAACACACCACTTCTCACGTGAGGCCCACAGACAGGGAGACCTGAGGCTGGGACCACTATGGGAACCTTCCTGGAAGCACAGATGGACTCGGGATATCAAAATGCCTCCTCACAGGGCTGGGCCCTCCAGAGGACTGGGGAAGAACCCCAAGTGTCCCCAAGAGGGGGCTCGGGCAGCTGAAAAGGAGGTCATCTCCTGTATTTCACGGGCCTCCTTGCTGCCCACCTTACCTGGTGCAGGCTGCGCTTGGCCTGCAGGGCTGCTGTCAGCTTCTCTTCTTGCTTAACTCGCATCTTGACCACCTCATGCAGGAACTTTTCTTTGGCTTCCTTGGTGTCCAGGCCGCCCTCCAAGGCTTGCCGCAGGTGCTCCAACTCTGCCTCCAGCCCACTTGGGGCATCAGCATGGGCTGCAGCATCAGGGGCAACCACAGGTGGAGCATGCATGCCTGGGGAGCTTAGATCCTTGGCAGAGCTGGACGAGGTAAAGGACGGAGAGGACAGCGAGGACAAGGAGGAGGTGACTGAGGACAGAGAAAACAAAGCATTAGGCTCTCTGGAGCATGCTTGGCTCGGTCATACCAAATGCACCCACCCCCTTACCCCACCTCTCAAGGGGAGCAGAGTCCAGTCCACACTTACATTCCTCTCTGCTTTCAACTTCAACCTCGGCCTCGGAGTCCTTGTCTTCCTCTGCAGCAGCCACAGGTGTCAGCATGTCTGGGGCTCCTGGCGTGTCCATGGTCAGCTTCCGCTTTCGTGGCTGGATACAGGTAGTAAGAGGTTCTGGTGCCCGGGAGACCACGGTGGTGCATGGTGGACTGTTCACAACCTTTTGCTGGGTTGGTGGCGCTAGGGCCACGTTGGGGGCCACAGCTGTCTCAAAGCTCTTGTAGGAGTAGAAGCTATAGGAAACAGATGCTTAGCCAGGGTATGTCTGCCTCTCAGATCCCTACATGAGCTGTAGAATGCACCCCTGCTCAGCCAACCACGACACAGGACAGTATCTCCTCTCCTGACTCTAACTCACAAGGTCAAGATTCAAATGACTGAGAACCACAAACTTCCCCACAGGTTGGGCTAGGACTGCACACAGCTAGACCTTCATGTTTTCAGAGGTATGATCTCTATGCAAGCCTAGCTGGCTTGGAATTTGCTATAAATGCTAGAATGGCCTGAAACTCATAGAGATTCAGTTGTCTCTGCCTCCTGAACGCTGGAGGCTAACTCTTAATGCTGTCTGTGAACTCAGCATCTTCATCCAAGACTTCAAAGTTATAGGCAGTTTCTCCTAGGACTAAAGGCACCAACGCCACTGAAGCCTGCTAAACCAGAGTTCAGTCCTGTCCATTCCCCAACTCACCTGTCTCGAATCAAGGCTGGGAGGTGTGGGGAGGTCTCTTTCTCACTTGCGGACACTGCAGGGGACCAGGGCCGGAAAGCAGAGAGGCGCTGGCGAGGGTGAGTGCAGCCGAGGCTCTGTCAAGAGAATCTATGTGAGTGACTACAGAAAAGCAGGCTACTTTATATCCCTGAGGCCGAGTAGAGTCACAGAGTTGGCTCTAAGAAGGGCCTTGCACCCTCCCCAAAGACCCCAGACAGGTTCCCACATAGCACCTTATTGGAGGAACCAGCCAAGGTCCGCAGCCAAGTGGACTGCTTGTCCTTCTCAGAAGACGCAGGGGACTGTGAGGAAGTGTCGTCTGTTTTGGGTCTTATGGAAGCTGGGGGCTCTGAGACCTGTGATCAATACAAAAGGCCCTGTTGGGATCCCTGGGCCCAGGCAGGGTCTGGTCTTCCTACCAGCTCCGTGGTAGCAAGCTCCCCACTGGATCATCATAACTCCACAGCTATGAGGGAGCCCGGGGGACCCGAAATGTACGGAGCCACAAATGCAGTGCGCGTTGGCCCTGTGCAGAAAGGTAAGCCTGATGTGTCTGCTAAGGGACAAGGGTGTCACATGAGACAGAGAAGACTGTGCTGCTGTGGGCTGCTATGAGGTGACCTCACTCACAGCTGCAGAGGGCTGTGTGTGGATCGCCAAGACCCACTCTGCCCTCCACAGTGCTCTGACCTTAGGTTTTGCCTTCAGTCCACACAACTTCTTTAGAACACAGACATGACACTGGGAAGGCTGGACGGGGCCAGTACCACTCTACGGCCACATCAGGAATAGGCTAAACAACCCAGCAGCAGTGACTTCAGGCTCAAGTGTGATGCAATAACCAGCTGTATGTACTAAAGCCTGTAAGGATCCTGGGAGGGCTGCCCTCTGGGTGGTCTTTATTACTCTTCATTAGAGAGCATTACAGTTACCCTCTCCCCAGAGGAAGGAAATATTCAGCTTGAAAAGACCATGACCCATCTCACAAAAAAAACAGCTTTATCAGGTGTCATCACACTCCCTTTGCTGTCAGCTTACAGCTTACAGAAGCCACTCAGTACCCTAACTTAGGCACCAGCTGTGGTCTATTTTGACATCCAGCGTAAGTGGTACACACCTGAGCCAGTCTGTACCTGAAATCCAATGACCCTCCACCTAAATGCCACATGTCACACACACAACCCCAACATTCCATCTGTAGAACAATCAGAGCACGGGCCTCTTCCAGAGCAGGTAGACCTACAGAAGCTAAGCTATTGTCCCCCAGCTAGGTCTAAGTAGATGACACGGACCCAAGGCAGAGACATGCCAAGGTTTACACCTTGGTCCCGCACACGGCCTCCTTTTAAAGGAGGAGTTACCTTGGGTGTGATGGGAGGGATGCAGCCAAAGTGAGGCCTCTGACCTCAAGCCAGGGGGCCTCAGGTCTACAAAAGAACAGGGCTCTTCTCTAGAAGACTCGGGGGAAACACCTTAGCAGAAAACTGGCCTTGCCTCCCTTGAAAAGGCAATGAGGAAGAAGGCAGCCAGTACCAGCTTGACAGGTTTCCTTCCATTAAACCTGGAGAGGAGGTGATCAGCCCCATTGGAGGCCTTCACCAAGGCCCAGGTAGTGTGCAGTGTATGTGCTGGGTCCCCATCCAGTGTCTGTGCCTGGGAGACCTGCTGCCTTTGCAAGAATAAGCAAGTATTTAGGGTCAGCAAGACAGTAAGTACCTCTACTCCTAGTGAACAGGAAGGGAAGGACCTCTGTATTCAGGGGTCTGCGCTGGGGGGGGGGCATTGGAGGGATGACATTGGTGTTGTTCCCAGGGCACTTTCGGAGACAAACCCATGATCAGCTGGGGTGCATGTTCCTCAAACACATACAAATAACTGTTCAAGAAAAAAGATACCGAAACCACCTTCTAGAGGGAATAGTGTCAAGCTGTCATTTAGCAGAGGCTTTGTCAGTGGAGGCCATGTGTGCTCCCTGCAGGGGAAGATAGATACCCAGGATGCTGGCTGGGGCAGAAGAACCCACTTCCGGAATTGCAAGGATACCTCCCACAATGAAGGCAGAAGGGGGGTGTTGCACACCAGGGTGGGGCTTCCTGTCTGAGCAGACACTGGAACAGGTGCAAAAAGTGAGCTCTGTTCTCTCACAGAGAAAGCCACAAGTCTAGTCTGGGGACATCTCTCAGGCAGCCTCAAAACTGTGACCCAGCAGAAAATGCTGCAGAGTAGGACCACTGGGTGAGGCTACTTCCTGTTCAGAAAGGCCACTGGGGGTGGGGGTGGGGGAGTGCTAGACTACTGTACTGGGGTCAAAGTCTCCTAAGGCAACCCGGCTGTTTCACACATGGGATGGGGAAGCCCCTGGAGCTAGTGGAGCAGTCTCAAGGTAGCTGGAACAACTCTCCTGAGATTTTCATAGAAAGTCCAAAGGCAACCTGAACTCTTACAGAACAAGGAAGTGTTAATACTAGACAGCAGGCACCAAGAATTCTCCCTTTAATACCAGGCTAATTGCACACGTGAGGGTGAAGCTGAAGGGCATTTGTTAAGCAAGAGGATCCTGAAGAAGGGCCACCTGGCAGGTGTCTGACTTTTCAATTCAAAGGTGCAGAGAAAGAGCTTCGTCAGGCCTGGGATATCACTGTCCATAGCAGGGATACTAGGGGTCCTAGGAGTCAGTCAATGGTTAGGAACAAAACTGTACTATTGTGTGCCCCTGCCCCCTCTAGGAGAACCAGTTAGGACCTGTCAGTTACTTCTGGTTTCTGACCTTTCTTGGGGCCTCAGAAACAGTCCACAGTGCCTACAGGCCAGGAGGAGAGCTCTGGGCCCACATGCTAAAGCCAGGACCTAAACAGGTTGACAAGAGGCAGCCCTGCCCCCAAAAGTCCAATACCAAGAGCTATTATCAGGGGATAATCAGGCTATATCAGGGGAGGGGCCAGCTGAGCTGGCCACAGCAGTGCCCTGTGGCCACTTCCTCTTTGGGGCTTCGGACAGTGGTGTTTGTTTTCCCCACATCCCAAGGGTAAAGATACTGAGAACAGGTGTCACTGAGTGTGACCTCTGCACCTGTGCAGGAAGGGCAGGGCCAGGCAGGGCGGTGGATGCGTAGATCCCAAAGCAGGTGAAGAGCCAGCTGTATATGCCCACCCCACCCCACCCCACCCCACCCCACCCCACCCCACGCCACCCTCTACTGTGGAGTCTGTGTACTCTGACCTACAGGGAACTTAAGAATTCCTCACCTCCACCTCCAGATTTCTACCACAGAAAGAATACTTGAGACACTCATGCTGACCAAGGACAGAAACAGGGCAGGACAATGTGGGCCTGTGGGTTACAATGGAGCCTGGCATTCAGATGAGCTGTGGCCATGTGGTTGTTGAGTCTAGCACTTGTCTCCAGCCTCAGACGCAACAAGAGAACTGCCAGGCAGAGCCTTGGGGATCTGTGGCAAGCAGAAGCCATACAGCACAAGTTGGGGGTTTGAACTAGACAGACAGTGTACCCTGTGGATGCCTATGCCCAATAAGCAAAGACAGAAAGAAGGTAGCTGGAGAAACCCTCACTGGGCATGGCAACTTGCCAAAGGCAGTGGTCCCTTTGGCTAATACTGTGGAGGCAGTGGAGTGGGTTTGAGGCTCTAAGAGGCCTGCACATGGCGCTAAGATCATGGTAACTAGATACCCACAGAAGAAACTGAGAACCACTAGGGGTCCCTACACAGCATCTGCTCACCTCACACGCTACAAAATCCTGACAGTCTCCACTCAGGCCCAGTCCTGAAAGAACAAGTCCACTGCCATTCTTCATCCCAAGAGAGCCCCAACTATTTAGGAAACTTCTTTAGTCAGAGCCAGGGTGATGGGGCACACACATGCATATGCTTTTATCACCAGCACTAAGAAGGCAGAGGTAGGCAGGTATCTTGGAGTCCAAAGCCAACCTGGTCTACCTAGCAAGTTCCCAGACAGCCAGAGCTTCATAATAAAGAGACCCTGACCCCAAAATAAAACAAAGAAGTCTGCCTCAGAACCTGTCCCCAAGGCCTGCGCTGGATCCAGTTTCTTGTCCTTGATAGTGTGAGTGTGAGTGTGAGTGTGTGTGTGTGTGTGTGTGTGTGTGCGCGCGTGCGCACGCACACACACGATGGGGATCACCTCAAATGCTGGCTAATGGCACTAGGTAAGCTCAGTTACATCAGGCTGTGATCACAACATGCAGCCTAACTGCCTATAGTGCTCTGGTCATCGCCCCAGACGCCAACCATCTTTAAGTGACCACTAAATGGTCATGGGAGAACAAACACAAGGAGACTCTGCTGTACATCCCTGGCTATGCAGATAGTACCCATACCATAGGGCAGAGCCCAGGCAGGCTTCCAAGTGACAGAGGCAGGAAAGGCCAACAGAAGGAACAAGTGTCAGGAAATGAGGCTGGCTTGACTCCAGCCAGGCTTTCGGCCTATCTAGTGCCAGGGTCTCTTGTCACTTAGGTTCTTAAACACACAAATACAACAGGATGGATTATGAGGGAACACCCAAACTCAACAGCTGCCAACAGCAATAAGACAGGCTAGGCCCTGCTCTCTGTGCCGTGCAGAGGGCCACAGCCATCTGGAAGAAGTCTATGAGGTCTCAGTGCCTCACCCCTGAACATTCCCTGTGAAATACGTGACAGGCTCGAGGACAAGACAGCCACGGTGGGAAGGGACTTGGAATCCAGCTTGTGACAGGAACGGCCTTCCCAGGTGTGAGCCAGCTCTGCTGTGGGGACATCGTGTAATGACCACCTATTTATAAGCTCTCAGAGATGCTGACTATACATCCCTCGAGACTAAAGAGACGGCTCAGTGGGTAAAAGCACTGGCTGTTCTTCCATAGGACTTGGATTTTGGTTCCCAGCACCCACAAGGTGACTCACAACCATCTCCAACTCCAGTTTCAGGGGACTGGTGCCCTCTCCTAGCCTTGATGGGTACCAGTCATACATATGGTATGGCATGCATGCATGCATGCATGCATACATACATGTAAACATGCAAATATAAAAAATAAATTAAAAAATACTTTTAGGGGACTGGAAAATGGCTCAGTGGTTAACAGCATTTGCTGCCTTTGCAGAAGACTTGGGTTTTATTCTCAGCACCCACAGAGTGGCTCACCACCATCTGCAACTAAGGTTCCAGGGGATCAAATGTCCTCTTCTGACTTCTTCCATCACCAGGAATGCACATGGGTATGTAGATATATGTGCAGGCAAAGCATTCAAACACATCAAAAATTAAAACAAATAAGTCTCTAAAATTTTCCTTGCGGGGGGGTGGTGGTGGTGGTGGTGGTGGTGGTGGTGGTGGTTATTTCACTTTATGTGTATAGTTTTGTTGTTGTTGGTGGTGGTGGTAGTTATTTTCAAAACAGGGTTTCTTGTGAAGCCTTGGCTGTCCTGGAACTTACTGGTCTTGAACTAAAAGATCTGCCTGCCTCTGCTTCCAGCTTGCTGAGATTAAAGGCATGTTTCACCACCACGTGGCTATGAATGTTTAGTCTGATTGCGTGTGTTATGTATGTATCTGTTGGAGCCTCTGCAACTGGAGTTGTGAACCACACGAGTACTGAAAATAGAATCCAGGTCTTCTGCAAGAGTAAAAGACGTGTTCTTAAATCATTAAGCAATCTCTCCAGGTCCCTTCCCAAATTGGAAATGGGAAGAGGGAGGGAGGGAGGGATTGAGGGAGGGAGGGAAGGAGGGAAGGAGAGAAAGTGAATTGCATCTCTCTCAAGACTCTGACTCACTGTGGACAAAGTGCTGGCTGTTCTCTCCCAGACTCTAGAGCCAGATACAAGGAGATGCCAACACCCCAGAGCAAAAGGAGGTTTCACCTTGTCTGCCTTGATAGGAGTTGCAGCACATATAAAAGATTTACTGAATGCCAAGACCTAACTATGTACCATGGTGCAGGTAGTCTCTGCCTGAGGGTGTCAGGGCCTGGCTGCCTACACACAGATACACTGAGAAAGACTGGGCCCAGCTGACACTCTGCTAGGTGCATTAAAACCCTCAGGGGTTAATTTAGCAGTCTGTGATGGTCCCTCTGGTTGAGACCTTCTGCAAGTGTGATGCTGCTGCTGACTACCTCAAAACTCCTAGCCACTAGGGTTTGCCATCTCTACAAAGACAGTCCACACCCGGGCCCAAAGAGCAACATATGTGGGCCATCTGGGAGTCCATGATCTCCTTAGTGTGGGGCAAACCTTTAACAGGATACTTTGGTGTTACCCCCATTCTGGAACCAGAGACAATGTCAAACAATCTTACCAAAGTCAAGGGGCAGTACACCTGGCTACCCCTCAGGGTTGGGACCTCAATGGTACACTAGGGTTGGAAGTAACTCAACGATGGGGACACATGGCTTGGTGGACAGGGCTAACCTATGCTTATGCCCAAGAACAAGCAGTTCCTGCAAATTCCAGGTGAGTTGCCTTGGTCCACGACAGTGGCTTCCTAACAGAAAGTGGTAAGGCTGATCCAGGCATGGTTCATGAACAAGCCTCTTCTGGGCTTGATAGGTTTGCAAGGTCTGGTGGGGTGACCCTCGGGAAACTCTAGTTTTGACCCTGACGTGGACCCAAAGGACAATATCAAATGGCAACACCAAAAAACAGCTCTCAGGGTAGGGAATGCCATTTGTGTCTGGCAAGATAACCCCCAAACTATAAAGTTATTTTCATTGCTATTTTGTAAGTTTTATTTTACTACTGTTTTAAAATCATAATATAAATGCTGATATGTGACCCTGTGAAAGGGTCTTCTAACCCCCAAAGGGTTGAGACCCACAGGTTGAGAACCACTGATGTAGAGGGTAGGTCTGTGTAGCAGCCAAGGTTAGTGTCATCTATTTTCAAATGTCTGTACTTCACCTGAAGGGTTACCTGCTCAGCTCTCAGACTTTAGGGCCCACAGGTATGGCAAGGGTCAAAGGACACGCTATGGGAAACACAGCCTAAGCAGCTATGTCTTTTTTCATTTTATTCCAGGTGGCTATAGTAAGGCTGCTGAGGAAGTCTGGGTGGCTGTACTCACAGCCTAATCGCCCCTGAGTGAGAAGGGCCAGCCTAGCACACAGGGATGATACCTGTTCTTAAGGAGAGAACACATTAGACCCTTTAGCCAAGAACTTAGCCAACTGAACAAGTATCTTTCCTGCTAAATCACAGCCTGCCAATGGCTTTTAAGGATGGCATCAGCCCTAGTCCTTGGGTCTTGTCAGTCTCATGCAGATTCTGGGGAGGACTATCCTCACTTAATGACAATCAAACAGGGAAGGGTTGTCACTGTCCTCAATCAGTTCAGTTTCAGGCTCACAGCAGGACCTTAATGGCTTGAGCACATGCCCGAAGATCCCCAGGTAAGATCCACATAGAACAAGTTTCATCCACCCTGTACGCACCAAGCTCTCAATTACCCTATCAGAGGTGGACAATAATGCCTAATGGCTGTACTGTACCCTCTCCCCACATCCTGACCTAAGGCTGGTGACCGTGACCTCTAGGCCCAAGCACATCCTGAACTACTACTGTTCAGAGACCATCCAGGTCAAAATACTCTATTTTCCAAAAAGGACTGAAGATGTTCTGTGACAAGATAGCATCTCATGCCCACTGTGATTTTCATCACAGCCAGGATGAAATCCATAGCCAACAGTATGGAGGAGGTAGGATGTGTCCATAGAAAGCCCTGTGTTTCCTAGCACCAAACCCCAAAACAATTTAAAAACCAACCAACAAAGAAACCAGAGGAGCCAAATGACTAGCAATCTCATGCTTGAACATGTCCTGCGCTGTAGCAAGGTGCTGCCCCTGAGAGAGTCCCAGGTCCACGCAGTAAATCTCTGCACTGTTTGTTACAATTGCCTAGATCCATGGCTGTCTCAGGACAAACATTTTTGATAAGAAAAGCACAGTGGGGTGGTACATGTTCCTACATGCGTGGTTTAAAAGACCTGGATAATACAGGTATTAGCAAGGATGCAGAGAACTGTGCTGCTGTCAGGGATGTAAGATGTTAAAGCCATACAACAGTTATACTTGGAAAAAAAAAATCACATGACCCAGTGATTCCCACTTCTGCTCTGTCCCCCAGGACCATGGAAAACAGAATCCAGTACAGATGCACACATGTAAGAGTCAAGTACACATGTGTATATGCATATGAGTCAGTCACTATAGATGCATACACATGGAAGAGTCCACTACACATTCATACATGTGTAACAGAATCCACTACAGGTTTGCACACGTGTTCCCAGCACCACTGTTTGCAACAGCCAAGAAACAGGAACTAGAACAGGTGAACAAACAGCGGTGTGTCCGCTGCCTGGGACCCCACTCAGCCCTCACAAGGAAGCACCAGCAGCCATGATACACATGACAAGGAAATATCTTGCTAAGTAACAAAAGCCAGTTAGAGAGAAAAACAAACAAACAAAACAAACAAACAAACAAACAAAACGAAACAGTTCTCCTTCATATTCTATGATTTTCTTTGTACAAAATGTCTCTGACGGCAACATCCAGGGACAACTTAGATGAGAGGCGGCTGGTGGCTGGAGGGCTGGGGCAGGGCATCAATAGAATAATAGCTAATGATACCAGGGTTCATATTGGAGTGACGAAAATGGTCTAAATTAGATAGTGGTGATGGTGGCATATGGTAAAAGCCACAACTTTATGAGAGAGATAGATGACACTATAATTAAAAAAAAAAAAAAGATGGTAAAAAATCTAAAGTGTGCCAATGACATTTTGGTGGAAAACACGAAGCCTGAGGTTTACAGAACTGCAGTCTTCAGAGTTCAACACAGGTGTGGCCCCGGAGAAACAACCCAGGTGCCACCGGTGCTGCTGCACAAGAACACATCACAGGAACACGCTAGGTCTGGGTTGCTGCCATCTACCAAGGCTGCATTATAGACTAGAATATTCAGAATGAACAGCAGCAGCTCTCTTTGCAGGGTCTTTAAGACACAGTGCTCACGAGGGAGAGAGAACCCTCAGAGCAGGTGGCCTGAACTTCTCATAAGCACTCCAGTCCTTGTCATGAGGTATATATACACCACAGGGTCCTGGACGCCATGCCATGAAGAATTCCTTAAACAAATATACAGGACATTCTGGCATTGTTGAGAGACAAGCAAAGACTAGGACCCCAGGGTGGACTCCTATCCTACCACAAGCATCTGCCCTCTATAGACAAAAACCTTGAGGGGCAGAGCTATAGTCAAAGGTATCCTAAAATGGCCATCCAGGGGCTCCAGGTATGCCACGGTGTTCCCCTAGTTCCTAAATTCCACCATCCTGGGTGGCAAACTTGCTCTCGGCACCTACAGCAACCACGGGCAAGGACAGACACCATTAATAGAAGACACCATTGCTCACATCATGACGCCAGGACAGACCTATGCCACTGCCTGCCCATCACTCAAGCTTGACCTCCATGCCCTAGTGTTCCCAGTACCCCTCCCCAATCAGCTTTCTCTCAGGGCAGCCTTTTCTCCACTCTGCCCCACTTGAACACCAGGCCAATACCCCAGGGACCCCCACACTGTACCACCACTGGGACTTCTGTGACCCTCCAAGTATTATGAACCATAAGAAGAAAACTCCAACCTGGGAACCAGCATTGGGAGATCTCAGAAACTTACAGACATTCTTGACACATGGGCAAACATGGGTCTAAAGATAATTTAGTATTTTGGCCAGGGGTTAATGTACGCCACCATATCGGGCTAACTTAGAAACCTTAGTAAATAAAACACATATATTTCCTCGTAATGGTTCAATTTAAAATTTGTTCTCCTTTTTAATTTTAAAGTATTTGTTTTTAATTATGTGTATATCTATACCTATACGGGAGTAGGTACATGTGCCCAAAGAAGCCAGAAGTGTCTAACGTCTTAGTGCTGAGAACTGAACCTGGGTCCTCTGTAAAAGCAGCAGGTATTTTAACCTCTAAGCCATGTTTCCAGCCCTCCTTTTTCCCCATAAGGCAGAATTCACAATAGGCTTCAAACTAGTAATTCCTTCAAATTAGAAGCATTTATTCACCCAAAGGTTCTGTTAAAAGAAAATTTTCATTTGGAAATTTTTTCCTATCATTTTCAGAGATTTCCAAAATCATGATAAAGGTCCAGAGCTGTCATTTATGTACACATGGCCATGGTTTCCATGTGTATGTAATGACTACCGAGCAGGAAAGCATACCGGGTTGTGACTACTATCAGGGGTGTGGGGTTTCTGGGGACAGCTGCACATCTTGTGACAGCCTCACCCTCTGTCACTTGCTGGGGGCCTTCATAAAATCAGTGCAACTGTCATCTACCTTGTGATTTTCTCTCATCTAGAGGGTAAAACAGATGGAAACTATTCATAGTACACCACTTTGAACAAGGAAGATACTGGACTTTCAAAATAGTTCCTTCTTAACGTTCTACATCCTGTTATTAACTATCCCAACAGCTATATCACACCCTGGCTGTCTGGAAGCTGCACTGGTGGGGGAGGAGGGAGAGGAGAGGCAAAGTTGTAAAAGCAACGCAACATGCTGCGGTCTCCAAAGATCCTCAACACGTACCACACCTCAAAATGTCAGAGATTCACTCAGCATCAAGAGCAGGACACCGCGGGGCTGTAAGGGAAGGAAGCACACGCTCTCACGGTGCTTGCCCCGCGCCAGTGACACTAACAGCCCACAGTGATCCACTCCAAACTTGGGTCCTCTACAAGAGCAGCAAGCATTCCTAACCTCCAACCCGTCTCTCCAGCTTCCTTCTGTCCTCGGGTAAGGCAGAACTTACCACAAGCCTTCAAAGCAGCAATACCTTCAGGTGGGAAGCATTTACTCAACCCAGAGGTTCTGTGAGGATTTTTAAAATGTTCATTTGGAAATTTTTTGTCACAAGAGTCTCCCAGGGAACGCAAGGCCTCACCATGCCTGGAGTACAGGATGGACTCAAGATGTACACACAAAAAGGGAAGCCCTAATCACTGAGCAGCTCCACGGACGAGCACTGAATGGAAGCACAGGAAAGGAACAAACAAATTTCCAGGAAGACCAGATATGCCAACAGAAAAAATATAAGTTTCCCAAGGAAGTATTCAGAGGTACAACAGATGAAAACAAATGAGAATATGGAGTCAGCCACAGACAGGACAGCAGAGAGCCGAGTGGTGTCCACATGCAGAGGATCCATAATTTCAGAGGAAAATGGGGCAAGTCCTACGCTTAAGATGTGGTGTCTCCTGCCTCCTCTCTTTCAAAGTAGGTCAGTGGGTCTTTAACAGCCATCCCGGGCCAGCATTACAAGACTCCCTCGCCACTGCCAGCCTGTAGCCCATTGGCTCTGATTATCCTCTATTGGACCCTGCCACAAATTTACTCTCATGTAACGAGGAGAATCTGATCAGTATCAGACACAGGAGCAAAAGGTCCACAATCCTTGCTCCACTTAGTTAGAGTCCTAACTCCACACTGAGCCCTGAGTCTACTCCAAATAGGTTCAAGGTTACTGCTGGCCCTATCAACGTCCACTCCCCTGTGGCCGGGACCTGCCTGACTCCGGCCACTGCCTAGTCCGGAGTCCTTCCTTTCCTTATACTTCAGACAAGGCTCCTGTCAGACAGCCAACTGGGGCTGTGGATGTGGCTCAGTGGGTAAAGTGCTTGCTATTCAAGAACAAGGACCTGGGTTTGGATTCTTAACACCGACATAAAAGCTGGGCGTGGTACTGCACATCTGTAAACCCAAAGCTGTGGGGTGGAAACGGGTGGATCCTAGCTCATTGGACAGCTAGTCTAGTGCGGATGGTGAACCCTAGGTTTAAAAAAAAAAAAAAAGTCAGGTGTTGTGGAGCACATCCACAAAATCTAGGGCTGACTGGGGTACCCTTAGTGTTAGGAGGCCAGGCTGCAGCCAGGGGACCTGAGAGAACAGTGGCCCATGGCTGGCAGGGGCAGCCCAGAATTGCAAATGCTCACAGCCAACCCAGACCCCAGTCTAGCCACAGCAGGTCCCTAATGAGCATTCAGTCAGTGGAGAATCATCATGTCCCATTCATCCTTCACAGGGTAGACCAGAGCCAGGATAACGTAGTCACTCAGCTTACAGTGAGCGAGGCCTTGGACTCCTTTAGGCAAAACTACCAAGACATGGGCAACCCCCAGCCGAATACTACAGCTGCAGCAAATGCTTCCCACGGGTGACTCAGAGCTAGGATCTCCACAGCAGAGGTCATTTACTGTCTTCTATAGGTAAAGCCTATGTCGCCTCACTCTGGAACTGGGAACTGGCTCCGTTTGCGCTATGGGTCTTTTCTGGAGAGCCTGCAGCTCTAGAAGCTGCAAAACTATTTTTGTCATCGCCATTAATATTTTACACATTCTCATCATGCTCAAATTAACCTACTTTCTGGCTACTGTGCTACCGAGGCGGCAGACTGGATCTGAGGCAACCCCAACCCCCAAGTGAAGCACAGGCACCAGCTTCCAATACTGACTTTGATTCCTTTAACTTAAGTAGGTCATTTCTCTAGTTATTCCAACACTGTTCACAAGACTTCTCTGAAGAAACGGAGTCAGCAAGAGCCTGCTGGGAGGACCCACTCAACAGTCCTTCCCCTCGCAGGCTTGGCTCTCTAAAAAGAGCCTTGGGAGTTGGGTAAGACAATAAACTCCTTCCATAGACTCGGCCTGTCAAAATGGCAAGAACCCACCTGGGATGGGATTTCTTGCACGGGTTGGTTGAGGGAATGGGTAGGTAATGGCCAAGTCCTAGCGTGTGGGCCAAGCCTGCAGAGAAGAGCTAGGGCCCAAGTACCCCAGACTGAGGCCAGTACTTGAATGCACGTCCTGGTCTTGTAAGGACAAGACTCAAGGGCTCATCTGGAACTGTCTCCTCACAAACGTGTTTTGGAGGCAGGGAGCAATGAAGTTCCCAAACAGGTATGCATGTTCCTTAGGCGATCACTGGAAAGTAACTGTTATGTAAAACACAAGGACCAGAGTCCCAGAGACAGCCAGCTACTGGTCGCCAGCAGTCTGTGATGTGGGCGTGCCCCAGCCTGGGAGTTCTGGTCTGGGTGGGGGCAGGGCAAAAGGGCCTATTCTTTCCCAGCGTCCCTCAGCTGCTCCCAGCAGACATTCCATCAAGATGACTCTTGCTAAGGGCGGGGCAGCCTGTAATGGCTGCTTGGCCAGCTGCCACCCCTTCACCAGAGATTGATAAAGATAAACAGGCCTTCCCATCTAGGGCTGGAGGACCGGCTGCAGGCTGTAGTGAGGAGGACATGGAGGGAGGGAGGTGCACGATGCTGCAGGCGCTGTTCATGGTGGACTCATCAGAACCAGAACCACGCTTAGCTAAGAGGCCAGCAGGAGGGCTTGACGTCCCACCTCCTATACTTCCTATAGATCAGCAGCAAGCCCTCAACAGCACAAAGCAGGGCAAACGGGCCTCAAGGCCTGACCAACTTGGTCCCAAACAGCACATTCAGGCTTCTTCTCCAACATCTGGAAGTGGCAGGCTGGTTTTGACCCATCTCATGTAACCAGAAACACATACAACTTGTACCATTGAGGAGCCGTGGCCTGAGAAAGGACCGGGGTGACCCAAGTCCTTATAACTTTTAAGTGTTGAGACTAAGCTCAGTCAATACCCAGCCCGAGCTTCAGTGAGCTGCCAGGGGTTCTGTCAGCTACATCTACAAACTAGCTGTCCCCCTGCCCCCCTCCCAGGAACTGATCTTCCTAGGTCATTCTCTGCTCTCTAAGCTCACAAACCCTGTCCTAGCCTGTACTCTCATCCTAACAGACACTGACAGACAGGGTTAGTGGCAGGTAAGACCTCCGCGCTTGCACAGTCCCCTAGTTCTGAGGTGTGGGGGACACTGCTGAGTTGGGAGGTGTTCCCTCCCATCTCAAGCCCTGGTGAGCAATGAAGTCTGCCTTCCTCTCACAGGCCCCAAACGCCCCCACTTCTGCAGGAGTGTGGAATGGACAAGAATGCATAGCCCAGGTTGGATAGCCACTAAATACTGTAGACAGGAAAGCTGGATGGCAGCTGGTGGAAAGAAAGACAGCTAGCTTGGTTGATCCCAAAGCCACAGGAATCATTGGCTATGCTGGAGAAAGAAGAGCTTGCTGGGGACCGCATGCAGCGGCCCCCCACCCCCCATCGGATCCACAGCTTCTGGCTTTCCTGCCACCTTCCAGGAACTAGGATTCATGTGAGCCAAGGAACAGAGAAGGGGACAAAGCCACAGCATCTCACGGCTCAGAAGGGATCCCAGTCTGCATGCCGATGGAGAGTGAAGGTAAGGGATCTTCAGGACGAAACTTCACCTCAGAGGATACCTAGCTCTCTGTTCCTTGGCCTCCTAAGGTTCCTTACTCCTCAAGGGAAGGGCAACTGTAGCCTACCAGGTTTCCAGACGGAGTACCGTCTGCTCAACGTCCCTATCTTTCTAATAACAAGGCCCAGGTAGGTGCTGGTGACAGGTTACATTCACAGCTTAGTGACATGTGAGACCCAGAGTCTGGCCAGAGGTGACAGGAGAGCAGCCAGGGGCCTGTGTGTGTTAAGAGGGTAGCTCTGACTCAGACTTGCTGCCTGAGGGGAACCATCACCTCACATCCCCCCTGAGGCTAAACTCGGAGAGTGGGGCCTTCCTGCACGCCTGCCTGCTTTGTGGGCAGCACTCAGATGCAGTTAGCTTGATGTGAGGACAGGGTCTAAGGTGAAAATGTCAGCGTCTACAGAAGGCCTCCCTCCTACCCACCTCAACAGTCACCAGGGCCACTCGGGCGGTGTGGTGACCCCTCATGGGCCAATGACAGCCCCACCTCCAACTTAGAGCATAGATTTAGGAAGTGAGGAAAGAGATGCTGTCATCGCACTTATGAGAAAAACATATAGGAATGCATGTGGGTACGCATCCACACACATGTACAATTACATGTATGCAGGAATGAACGCATGCATATACAAATGGACAGGAACGACTGAAGACAACCATGTGCCATTCCTACAGGAGAAAGCTGCTATTCCAAATGCGCTGACGCTGATGGAAAAGTGAAACTGAATTTGAACCTGTACAGCACTGAGCTACAGGTGACAGTGGGTGACCCTCAGTGCTAGTGAAGGGGCTGAGAGGATGGTAGCTTCGAGTCCAGCCTTGACTACTCAAGTGAGGACTTTGGGATCCTGTCTCCAGAATTGTGTTTTCTGTTTTGCTTCTGCAGAGCTGGGGATTTGATCTAGGGCCTCACACAAAGCGGTTCCACCCTGCACTTTTCCTTTCCTCTCCTCTTCTCCTCTTCTTCTTGTTCTCCCTCTCCCTCTCCCTCTCTTTAGGTGGGGATAGGTTTGGGGCAAGTCTCACTATATAGCCCTGGCTGTGCTGGAACACACAAAGATCCACCTGCTTCTGTCTTCCAAGAGCAGGGATTAAAGATGTGTGCCACCACATCCGCCTTTTTATAATTTTTAAAAATTAGCCAGGCAGTGGTGGCACATACCCTTAATCCCAACACTCAGGAGGCAGAGGCAGGTGGATCTCCAAGCTCAGGCCTAGCTTGGTTTACAAAGAGAGTTCCAGGACAGCCAGGGCTGCACAGAGAAAGCTTGTCTAAAACCCCACTCCTGTACATGTTCCCTTTATATTCTTGATACTCTCTCCTCCTGTCTCCTAACAATATCTTCTCTGGCTTGGTTCAGCTTCTCCTGTCTCTATTGTCACCAACTGTCTTCTCTCTGACTCTGCTCTTCTGTCTCCTAGAACCTCCTCAATGCCGCCTCTGAATCCTACTCCCAGCTCTCGGCCTCTGCTGGCTTTGTAGATCCTCTCCTAACACAGAAGGGCGTAGAGTCCTTTAAAGGTCCAGCTGCATAAAATAAATCCTACTACACACTCCCATCCCAAATAAGATTTATTCATTTTACGTTATGTGTGTTTAGCCTGCATACATATCTGTTGTCTGTGCACCATGTACATGCCTGCCTGCTGCACAGTGGTCAGAAGATACTTCAGATCACTTGAAACTGGAGTTAGGGATGGTTGATGGAGCTGGGAATTGAACCCAGGTCCTCTCCAAAAGCAGTAAATGCTCTTAACCGCTGAGCCACGCCTCTAACCTTTTACAGAAGAGGCACTTGGAGCAGTGTCACGATAGACTGAGGGCTGAGGACTGATGTCCCCGACTCAGGGAAGGTGCAGCTATCCAGGAAAGTCATTTATTAAGGATATAGCTAAAGTCCCTGTAAAAAGGGAGCCTGCGTGAGCAGGTAAGCAGATATCCATAAGCACCAGAGCAGCTCTCAGAAAGACGTGGCCTGACCTCTGTGCTGGCGGCCTGACCTCTGCACTGGTGGTCCCATGAGAATCCCTGGCAAGATCTACTGCCCAACAAGCCCATGTTGCTGGCAAGGTGCTCCTGTGGAAAGAGACAGCTTGGGGAGGAAATGTCAGCCAAAGACTTTGGTAGGGCCAGACCCAGACCTTCAACAAGGCATATCCAGATGAAGTAGAGCCTTGTCCAGAGCCCAGCACCGTGTACAAAGGTTCTGCCCCACTGACACTGATGCGCCATCCCAGGGTCAAATGTTTGGAGATTTTCATTTCCCTCTAAACTGGAAACTTTCTTGCCCAGAGAAGACACATGGTCACCTTTCCTGTCTGGGGCCGACACCTTCCTGTCTTCAAAGACTAAATAAAAACACCCCCATGTGGCCTTGCCTCTCTCTGCACTGAAGTGGAGCTGGGTAGGGCTGGCACGGCCATGCAAGGAGACAATTACCACAGCCCTGGGCATCTACAGAACCTCCTGAAGCAGATGAGGATGGATGAGGGTGGGGTGGGGGGATGGGGGTGGCGGGGCACTGTTCTAACACCTGCTCCAGGCGCACACAGCTTGGTGCCTGGGTCTGAGTGGGAAACAGGCCTCTGCAATTGCTTTTAGTTCAGAGGCAGGCACCTCGCCATTGGATGATTCAACTCTACAACAGCTGTTACACATACTCATACTGCTCTGCCCTCCCAAGCCACTGTGTGCTGAGAACCTGTGACACGGGAGTCCGGCGAGAGCCAGAGTGGGTTGGGGTAAGCCCTTACAAGCATTTTCAACATCCTCGAGGCCAGACTTTTTCAGACAGACTGTAGGATACGCAAAGCATGAACACCCACAACATGCATACCTGGCGACTTTTCAGATTCACTCAGGGTCCAAGCCATAAACCTGCGATGGGGTATAACATCAGACAGACCATTCCCGCCCCACGGCTCCATCAGTGAGCTGCAGAGTAGACTGCACAAACGTGAGGGCCAAGGAACGAAGGAAAAATAGTGTTAGTTCTCCATGGTGTTTCCATGCAGCAAGAACAAAACAATTACGTGTGTTCAAGGTACAAAATATCAATTGTGCAACTCCAGTGGCCTCAAAAGAAGTAACTGTTCTGACACCTGTACCTTACACTAGCTCCATATACGGGCAAATGATAAAACATTCCTGATTATCATTCTCTACTAACTAGATACCACTGTGACTAGCTGTGAGACACGAGCTTTCTAACTCGGCCACACTGCGGTACCTAACCCCGGTGCAGCAGGAGGCGCCGCACAGCACGGATGAGACTCTACCCCCTCACTAGTAACTGATCAGGAAGACAGTTTACTGAACAATGGAATGAGCCCCTAACGGACTGGGTTCAGAATTTCTCTCAAACTAAAGGCATTCAAAAGTGGTCTGCAGCACAGCAAGGACTCCTGGGAGACAAAGCAAGAGAATCTTAGCCA
The DNA here is from genome assembly GCF_004785775.1 of Grammomys surdaster. Classification (NCBI taxonomy): domain Eukaryota; kingdom Metazoa; phylum Chordata; class Mammalia; order Rodentia; family Muridae; genus Grammomys; species Grammomys surdaster. Next base: position 449,077 of record NW_021620991.1, on the reverse strand, counting down.
GAAGGCTGAACTCACCATCACTAACTGGTTATGGGAACTTGGAAACAAATTTCTGTTACAAAAAAAAAAATCTGTCAAAGAAAAAGTCTTCAGCTGGTTTGCTCACGGCTTCACATGTATGTGTCAAGCTATCCAATGTTAAGAGATGGAAATTCACTTGGCAGATGGGCACCTGAGCAAATTACCCTCAGTGAACAGCTCCATGCCAACCTAAACCATGCCTACAGGGCCCAAGGACACCCAATAGGCTCAAGATCAGAGTACTTTATCTGGGAGTAGAAGGAGGCCCGCTCTTCTGCACATTTAAATTACAAATAAAAATAGTTTTTGACTTATGAAAATGGCCCATCTTTCTACACTGGTGCCTAAGAAACAGGTCATACTATACACACGGATCCCTCACCTGGGCCTTAGTATGGGCCTGTGGCCACAGATGCACACGATCAGTCCAAAGCAGACGGCTGTGTCCGCTCACCTCTCCCAAGTCTCATTAGGTCAATGGGGACAGCGGGTAAGTCTGAGGTACAGGAACCCTGCACACCAGCATCTGCTGAATCCAATGTTATGTGCACAAGTCTCTTTCAGATGATCTTTACTTGACAAAAGAGAAGGAAAGCCCTAAATTTCTGTCAAAACAAGACAAGCTTAAAACCACTGTCACAGGCTACCTAGACCCAAGGGGAAGGGTAGCCTTCCAGAGCCCCCTGTGAACCCACAGTCAAGGTTAGTGAGGCTGCTGTGTCTGGACCTGCATTTATGGAACCCAAAGCTGACAGCCTTCTTTTGAAGGAGTTGCATTCCCAAGATGGGAGGATGGGAGTAGAGAGCAGACAGACCCAAACCCCTGTGCCAGTAGAAGTGCCACAGGAAGTGCCACAGGCCCAGTACCGCCCCACATGGCATCTGGCTTGGACCTGAGTAACAGGCCTTGTGGACAGCAGTTCTGAAGTCCCTTTTCTGCCTCACCAGGAAGAGGAGGAACAGCTAGTACCACCCACACCCAGCAGTCTGCTTTGCTTCCTTGGCCGGCCCCCTCTTCCCTCCCCCCCACAACTGACGCCCACGTTGTTTTTTTCTCCATAGAAACAGACATAATACAGGGCAATGGCCCTTAGGACTTCGAGCAGCTCAGAGCTGTTGTGGCAGCTGTTCAAACCTCTCTTTTAAAATATATTTTTAAAATATGCACGGGTGTTTTGCCTGCATGCGTCTGAGAGCTGTGGGCATGCAATGCCTGTGGCGGATAGAAGGTACAGTTAGATCTCCTCAGATTGGAGTTGTAAACTGTTAGCCACCATATGGGTGTTGGGATACAAACCCAGGTCCTACTGGAAGAGCGGCCAGCGTTCTTAACCACTGAGCCATTTCTCCAGCTCCTCAACTTCTTGATGGTGGGGTATCAAGTCAGGACCCCCACACTGGTTAGCACCCAAGGACACTGGGTAGAATACCCAAAGCCATGAATGTGTCCTGAAAATGGAGAGGCCCAAGCCTAGGAACCCTGGGACTGCCTTAGAGCCCATCTGAACAGAGGAACTGGCTATCAGGCCCTTTAAGGGTGGCTCTATCACACCCAGAAAGAGAAGGTCACCAGGCATTCCAGAACAGCAATGGATTATCCAAGTAAACTGGAAAACTTGTTCTGACAGATGCACAAGTCTTCCAAAGAGACCCAGTCATGCAGGCTGAGATTCAAAGTTAACTGCCCTTGGAGTAGGTAAAAGATTCCAGAATATACTCTTCTACCTGGTGCTCCTGGAGACAAGGACTCCTAAGACTTGGAAGGGGCCGCGGTCAGTCCCCTGGAGAAGTAGGTGTGTGTGTGTGTGTGTGTGTGTGTGTGTGTGTGTGTGTGTGTGTGTAAAAGTTACTATTACCCTTGAATGGCTGATAGCACTGTTAGCTAGCAGTAAGGCTAACAAGACTTAATCTGCTGTAAACAGACTCATTTAAAGCTTCAGAGTGGTCTTGCTCAGGAGGCTTGCATGGCAACAAGGACTGGTACAGGTTCCCAATTCCCACTCACAAGGCACCTACAAGGGCCCAAAATCAGCTGAAAGAAATCTGGGAGCTAACCTGTCTTGTGCCTGGTATGAAAGAGAGAAAAACAAACACCTGCCCCAGTGCCCTACCCACCTCCATGTCTCCCCTTTCCTGCTTTCTTTTGCTTGTCCCTCCCCCAACCCCCAAAGCTGGAGTGGAGTCATAGGAAAGGAGACACTTCCTCTGTCCCCCACTCCACCCCACCCCAATTCCCAGTCATTCTTGGTGATCCCAAAGAAAGGCAAGTTAAATATCAAGGAAGAGAACCATCAGGAGCTGGGAGGGAAACCAGCAGCAACACACTAGGGGGACTTGAGAGTTGGGCTGGGAAGAGGTGGAGGTAAGAAAGGATGAGATGGCCAAGGACAGACAGACAGAAGGACACACATCACGGAGAGAAGGTGGCCTCTGCCAGGCAGAGTCCTCTCCCACAGCAGAGTCTGTCTTCCATCCTGGTTTCTCTCCCTCGAGGCATATACCAGGCTACCAACTTCCCTCTAGAAGCCTGGAGATAGAAAGGCTGGGGCAGGGTTGTTTTTTTGTATGATGGAGAAATCCCTCTAAGGCACACCAGAGGCCAACAGGTTTCCAAAGTGATCACTGCAGTCAAGGCAAAGATGTGTACAAAGCCGGTGCCTGTTGGGCTTGGCTAGTCACTGGCTACTCACTGCCCAGAAACTGCCCAAAGACCAGCCACATGCTGCCTATATAGAGCTTGTGGCAGAAGGACCAACCAGAGCTGCGAAATGGTGGAGCAGAGAGCGCACCACTGGCCCACCACTCTGCACTACACACACGGCACACACACAGGCTCCTGTTCATCAAACTCAAGGCTCCAAAACTAACAGGAATAAAGTCCTGCTTTCTCCAAGTCATCCGCTCTCCAATTAAGCCGCTTCCCTCTAACACAGCTTCCTCTCATCTGGAGTCAGGGGTAGGTTCAATGGGCAAGACACCTGACTCCACAGGATGCTGGCCTGCAGGGCAGCTGAGAGGGTTCAGCAAAGCTAGAGGCAATGTTCCATGTTTCCCCTTTCCACACCATGAACTGAGAATTAGCCCAACTCTTATAGGGGTTGGGGGTGGGAGGCGTTTTCTGGAAGTCTGATAGGCAGGGGTTGTCTTGGCTCAAAATGAATGAGCTCCCGCCAACAGAACTGTGCATTAAGAGGACTTGGCTAATGTATTAGAGTTTTCTTGTTACTGTGATAAAGACACCCTAACAAAGCAACTTCGGAGTTGCTAACCCCCGCTCCCTCTCCCCCCAAGAAAGGCCTGGGAATGTCTCTTGTGGACTGACCATGCAGCCTCAGAGACAAACCCAGCTGTAGAGTACCAAAGTCATTGCGGACCATAGGCAAGCAACCTACATGTGACAGCCTCAGACACACAGGTGACGGGAAGATGCTAACCACAGGAGGCTGTCCCGTGGGACTCAGGTGAAGGGCACTGCTCTCTAGACTCAGGGCTCTCGGGGCCTAACACCAGGCTTTTCCAAAATGGCAGGCGACAGACTGGCCTTCTGGACAATGTAGGACAACTCGAGTTTATCTGAGGCCTTTACCCAAGATCCCACCCCTTAGTTCACTCTCCTTCCAGTGTACTGGGGGGGGGGGGGACGGAGCATGCTCTACTGGAAGGGAGGTGGGGCCAAGACACTCGGACCTCCAGCACCTCAGATGAACCCATTATCAGGAAGAGTCTATGAGCTGCTCAGGAAAGGCACACGGACACAGGATACTTTTCTGTCCTTAGAAGAGATCACCTTCAGCTGGGTCTGGAACCACAGATTTGATCCTACGTCCCAAAAAAGGCTACTCGTCTGTCCCCGAGGCCTACTTCAATGCTAAGCCCCACCCCATTACCAAGGACAGCTGAGCCAGCAGCACACCTTGATCACATTAGTGATGCCCAATTCCTTCCCTCGCAACGCAGCTGTGTGATAGAGCCTCCCCTAAAGGCCTCCTCCAGCCTAGACAAAGAGACAGCCAGGGTGGCTACTTCAGGCCTTGCCAGAGCCCCTGATGACAAGACTGCTCCCAGCCCCACCCAAAGCATCTTCCTCTAGACTTTATTTACCCAACTGAGAAACAAGCACGCATCAGCCCAGGAAAGCCGTACGTACACGAATGGTTAAGAAGCATAATTCCACCAGGTGCAGCCAATCACCGCTTCCTAGAACCCATCTTGGAGGCACAGGACACCTGACAGTGACAACAGAGATCCCAAGTCCCAAACAGGTCAAATTTAGATTTATTTAGTAGTCCTTCTTGAAAAACAAACAATCCTGGGACAGGAATCCTATCAACACACCCAGTCCTCAGAGGAGACAGCTTATGGCTGAAAGACTCATTACAAATACAGCAGGGGCTACTGGGCCTCAAGAACCAAAAGGAAGCCATCCAGGGACCACCCCAGCCATTACGACATAATACAGAAGCACCTCACATCTTCAGGGGACAGCGGGGACATGAACAGACGTTCTGCTTTGAGTATGAGGCATGCAATCCAAGTCCTGAAGCATGAGCACTCTACCTCCAAGCTGTAACTCCAACTCAAACGCTGTTAGAACTTATAAAGGAGGGCTGTTGGATGAGTTAGTGGTTAAAGGCATTTGCTGGCAATTCTAACAATCTAAATTCAATATCCAGAACCCAGAGGACAGAGAACTGACTCCCGCAGACTGCCCTTGACTGCTGCTGACCTGTACTTCTAAAGTTTTCCTGGACTACCTCCCTGGAGCATTTTCAGACCACACGAAATAAAGAAATGTAACTAAAAAGTTTTTCAAGTTTTGAGATGTATTTACCTTTTTAAAAAGTGTGTGTGTGTGTGTGTGTGTGTGTGTGTGTGTGTGTGTGCGCGCGCATGCCTACAATGCTCTCAGAGGCCAGAGAGGCCAGAAGGCGGCACTGGATACTGTATCTCCTGGAACTGGAGTTTGGGATGAGCCTCCGTGAGGTGCTGGAAACTAAATCCAGGTCCTTTGCAAGAACAAAAATTGCTCTTAACCACTGATGCATCTCTCCAACTCAGAATAAATTTTAAATCACAAAAGGAAAGGAGGTAGCTTCAGAGAGCAGCCACTCAGGTGTTCTAGCGGGTGACACCTCACCAAGCCTTTCTTAGTAGGACAAATGGACCCATCTGGGTAAGGGTATGTCCACGAGCACTTCAGTCTTCTACTTACAAACTAAAAGGCTTAGACAAGCATCTTCGCAGGGTCTGAAAATGCTCCCAGGAGGTAGTCCTGGAAAACGTTCCAAGTACAGAGATCCACGCTAGGACACAGAAACAGGGTTCTGTGGACCAAGGACAACAACAGCAGCAGGCCCAGCTCTTGGGCCTGTCTTGAGTGTGCAGGTTGCCTGGGGTAGTCTTGCTGCCTTAAGCACCTGGTGCTAAGTCCTTCTTCTGGAGATAAACATGTCACATCTCAGAAATAAGTTCTGATTACTGAATCTCTAGGAGTGGGATTGCCTGGTTGTACAAGGTGATTCCTTCCTCAGTAAACTGGACAGAACACGTGCCTGTCAGACTATGAGAAAAGAGTTTGCCCTAGATTGGCATAGGTTCTTCAGTGCAGATTTCACAACCCAACACCTGCTCTTCGGTGGAGTCTAAGGGGAGGAGGAGATACCTTGAAAGAGCAAAAGGGAACAACAGGCCTACAGTACTGAAAAACAACAGGAGCCCTGAGGAGTTCCCCCAGGCCCAGCCCCAGCTTCCCTGAAAGCTCCAGGGCCTGTAAAATTCCTATACTGGAGGAGGACATGGCTGACAGCCAGGGTGTTCTGGGGGGCCTGCAAAGGGGTTCTGTGGAAGACCCTCCCACAGGTGGGGCCAGGCCTAGAAATGGGGTTATTTCAGGACCAGTAGACAAACTGAATCATGTTTTCTCTTTGACACCAGACTGGGGACTAGGGCAAAGGGCTTAGCTCAGGTGCCCCCAGGTAAAGGGAGATAGCCTGACCCTGTCGTTGCTGCACAGGGCTGCATTAAACTCAAGGAAGCAAACTACACAGCCTCACTGGGCCACCAAGATAAAAGCACAAGCCATCTGCCCAGGCCACTGTTCTGAACCTTCAGGGGCCTCAAAACTCCTTTCAGAACAGACCAGAAGCCAGAACATGCCATCATTTCCCAAGTCAAGCATGATCATTCGAGGCCCAAGCATAGTCACAGCAGCCCAACTGTAAAGAAAGGGGACAGGGCTCACAAGCCTACCCTCCCTTGCCATGACCCAAGCAGGATGGTGTGCAGACTACAGAGCTACTAAGGAAGATTATTACAGAAACCATAGGATGGCCAAGATCCCAGGCAACTAGGATCCTGTGCTTAGCTCACAATGAATATTATCTCCTCTGTCAGGAATGGGACAGATATTATCACGCACCAGTCATGGTGGTGAGCCAGATCAATCAGGTACAGAGCTGATCACCTCATGTCTGAGAGGCTCCTCACAGCTTTTCACTCTGGTATCCCCTATCACTGTCTCTGTTCTGTTGGGGCTCAGCAATTGGGTCATGGCAATCCTGAGGCCCCTTCAAGTTTGACAAACAGACTATCCATGAGACCAGCTGGCATAATGACCCATCATGCCTTGAGAGCCCAACCTGGAATCTCATTTCTACAATATGCTACAACAGTGGCTCTCACCTTTCCTGAGCATGAGAGAAATACGGAGCCTATGGTGGGACACAGGCATGACCTGTCATGGTACCCACTGGCAGCAGCTTCCCTAGCTAGAGCCATCTCCTCACTTCCCAAGGGGCTTTAATATTGTCCATTTCACAACTAAGAATGGGCTTCCAGCCTCGGGCCAAGATCCAGCAGAACTGACGAGCAAGAAAGGCTCGGTGTGAAACAGAAAAGCAGTTATCATCCAGTGGACCTGTGGCCATCCCTCTCCCAGTTCCACTACAAGACCCCATGGGGGTTGTCAGATTCACATGATTTGAAGTTGACAATACCTCCAAGACGTGAAAAGGTTAAAAATTCACAGACTTTTATGTGTTTTTATTTGCTCAATAAAAATCTGCAAAGAGGGAAGTGGGCAACGATGAAACAGAACTCAAAGAACAAATCAGGCCTCCCTACAAAAATGCTAGACTCAGCAAACATTGTTGAGTACGGAGGCATACACCTGTCATGACAGTAACCGTGACAGGAACAGGAAGGTCAGGAGTTCAAGGCCATCCTCAGTTACACATTGAGTTCTAGGCTACTGGAAACCCTGGGGGTGGGGTGGGGTGACAAACAAATAGGAAAACAGGGGAAAGCGAGAGGGGGGAGAGAAGAACAGAAGCTTTTTGTTGTTGTTGTTGTTTTTCAGACATATAGCTCCCTGGTAGAATGTGTGCATATACGTGGATGGCCTTGGATTAACCTATTAGCCTCCAGCATTTGTAGGGATAGAAGTCACCCTGCCTATGTAGGCTGGACACCTCCACTACCTGCATATGTTTTACTGACTTCCAGACTAGGTCAGAGTGGGGAGCTACCTGGACCACTAATGTGCAGGTGCTCACTGTAGCCATGACTGCTGAGTGGGAGCACTGTGCCAGGGATGTCCTGAAGCTACCACGCTACAAAATGCTAGCCCTTTCCTTCACAGGGCTCAGTCTGCAGCACCATGGCCTCTGAGACTTTCCACAATGTGGAATATCTCAGGCTCTTCTTTATTTTTCTTCCCGAGACTCAAAACTTAAAGAGATCTACCTGCCTCTGCCTCCCCAGTGCTGGGATTAAAGGCATGAAGCACCACGCCTGGCAACCTCAGGTTCTTTATAGAAAAGTTACTAAAAATCCACAATCCCCTTTCCACCTCTTGCAGGCCCAGTCAGTGTAGGTGCCTACAAAAAGCCAAGAAAAAGGTCATGGGTCAAAATCCTTCCTCTAGGATCTCATCCTCACAGAGAACTTATTGATTCTTAAAATAATTCTACTGTCCATGACTCAGCTTGGGAGCTCAGTTCTTCTCTTGCCCAAGGTTCAGGGCATGACCATTTATCAGTGGCTACTGTAACGTATACCCAGCAAAAGGGGCAGGGCTGGGACTTCCCATTTCCAGGCAGGCAAAAGAATGAGCAAAGAGCTCCTTCAGTCTTTTACTGCCTTCTCTGCCTGAGCAAGCCTTCCCCAGGCAAGCCTTGGAAGTGATCCACTTCCTATGAGGTCCCACCCACTAAAGAACTAGAGCTAGCAGGACAGAGATCACAGAAATAATTATATTTGTATTCTCTCTCTCTCTCTCTCTCTCTCTCTCTCTCTCTCTCTCTCTCTCTCTCTCTCTCTCTCTCTCTCACACACACACACACACACACACACACACACACCCCTTCCCTTCCCCACCCATCTCTCTCAGCAATCCGCTGATCTGAGGAGTGTGGGCAGGGCCTAGAGGCCCCAGCCAGTTCCTGCTGCTAAAATGGGCAGAGTTGAAGTCAGACACTCCAGTGCATCCCTGGGGCCAGCTGGAAGAACCCCTCTTCATCTGTCACCAGGACAAAAGGCCAAATGGTTTCAGGGGTCACCTCAGGAAGAGTGAGTGCCTAAGACATTTGCACTCTGAATTGGTGGCAGCCTAACAAATGTCTGTGCTTTCAGGTGTCCTCCTGGCTACTTGATTACTTTTACTGCCACTAAGGCAGTTTCCCTGATTTCAGACTGGGGAAAAAAGCACCCTCACATTCAACAGGCCCCAAGCCGCCTCAGGGCAGAAGGAGTACACAAAGAAGACCCAGACATAATACCTCCAAGATGGGGCAGAACAACTACAGGAATAGACTCTAGTCAGGATAAAACATGCATTTCCCTTAGGGGGAATTATTTGTGAGGCCACACTTAAGGAGCTTGGGACACATCACTCTTCGTTACAGAAGTCACAACAGGTCCGGGAGATGGAGACCCGGCTTCCGAGAAGAGCCATGCCCACTGGATAGGAGGAGCAAAGGCAGCCCTGCTAAGACTGAGGACTCTCACTTCTGCATTCAATGCAGAAGTCTTAGAAGGTGGCACAGCCTCCAGCACCTCTGCCTCTGTTGTTAGTATCCAGTAATTTGCTTAAGTTTTTAATCTCAATCTCTCTCTCTCTCTCTCTCTCCCTCCCTCCCTCCCTCCCTATGTGAGAGAAAAAAGAAAGAGCGAGGGTGCGGGAGGGAAAGGATGTAGAGAT
>NW_021620991.1:403633-439757 GCF_004785775.1 Grammomys surdaster | reverse complement strand
CCCCTCCCAAATCAGAGATAGAATTATGGAAGTCAGTCTTCCTGGAATGCTAGTGAATACCTGCTGGCATCAGCCTTGGCCAGAGGCACCTTTACACATTGCACCATTTTACTGACCCGTTTGCTTGATTTTTAACATCATTTCTAGGCTACTGAAAACACTTAACCTTGGTGGCTTGAGATTCAGACCATTCAGAGGATTTTTAATCCTCAGAAGACTCGGCCCTGTCAAAGGTCCATTCCCCACAGTCTGTGCAAAGGGCAAAGGGTCGTGAGAACTTAAGATACACAATAAAAATCAGGGCAGTGACCTTTTGAACCGGACTCTTTACAGGGTGAAGGCCTGTAGAAAACAGTGGGCAGGGGTACACAGGGCCTCAACCTCTTTCCAGAGTTTGGCTGCCTCTGCACCTGCCCAGAGGGGGGTAAGGGGAGTATGAGGGAGGCAAGTCCTCTCCCCAGAGAAGGACCAGAGCAAACAGACGCTGCCCTCTTAGTCCCAGGGACGTTGCTTGTTGTTTTGTGGACCAGGTGTGTCTTAAAAACCACTCTCTGGAAACACTGCCAGTCCTCCCCAGAGTGCCAGCCTCTAGAGCCATCAGCACAGATGTTTCCAGAAACCTCCATGTCCCTCAGTAACTGGCCTGGATATCAGGGAAGGGAGCAGTTGGTGTCCCCAAAGGCCCCAGGCACGGAGGAGGGGGCTCCAAAGGACAAAGGTTTCTGTAGAGACACAGCAGATCAACCTAAAAGCTAGTAGTGGGATCAGTGCTTGGCAGCCGAAGATCAAGAGTTTGAGCCTGGGCCAGGTGAGGTGGTACAAGCCTTTAGGAATTTGAGTTAGAGGCCAACCTCATCTACATAGTGAGTTCCAAGTTGGCCAAGGCTACTTAGCAAATGTTTGTCTTAAAAAAAAATATGAGGAGGAGGAGAAAGAAGATGACAATGAAACAACCTCTGGGGATAGAGATGGTTAGGCTTTTAAGAGAGCATCCTGTTCTTCCAGAATTCAGTTCCCAGCACCCTTCCTGGGTAGCTTACAACTGCCTGTAGCCCCAGCTCCAAGGGATCCAGCACCTTCTTCTGGTCTCCAGGCACCCTCACACACACGACATACACACACAATAATCAGATCCCCACCAAAACTAACACTCCCTGAATAGTATGTATAGTTTAAAGAAAAAAAGACAGAGCCTCTGGAGACAGAACCCCATGGAGATTCGTGGCTGGGGTGACTCGGCTCCCTCCCTCCCGCAGGCACCGACCAGAGCTGTTTGCACCCTCATGCCTATTCCTTTGCCGACTTGCCTGTGTCCCTGTACATCACGGGGGTGACTTTGCAGTTAAGGTTATACTCTGGCCAGACAGTGTGTTCTTGTTACCTCCTCACTGCTAGAGATTTCCCTATGTTGACTTGAGAGCACATGCCCAAAAGACAAGTGGTCCTTGTTAAGTTTTGTTTGGAGTCACCACCATTTGTGAGTCTGCCCAGGGCTCTTCCACTCTCTGTGGGTCTCCCATGGGGGTTCTGGGAGATGCTGGTTACACCATCCTGATGCCAGGGGCTGGAATAGCCCTGGGATGGTGTTGTCTCAGATGCAGCCCTAGTAACCTGAGCGTCCTCTGCTGGTCCCTGGAGGGTGGGAGGTGTGGCCACAGGCTTTGTTCTGTTTATGGGAGGTCAGGCGGCCACATGGGGGAGGGAGGCCTGTGGCCCCTGGGGGCTGCCATCTGGCAATTGTAAAAGGGGCAATCCACATTTTTGGAGGGGGGATGGTAGGGAACAAATTGCAGACGGGTCAGGAGGGCCCTCCACCCCTGTGCCTCCCAGGCAGACACCTCTGTGGCCTTTCTTCCAGTGTCTGTGCCCAAGGTGAAAAGTTCAGGCTGTCCAGTCCCCAGAGGAGATAAAGGTGGTGCAGTCTTGCAGAGAGAATCTAGCTAGCTACTCCTCCGGTTTCCCTCCGGTTCCCTGGAGGCCAGGGTGGGTCAGCCTCTGAAAGTTCTAGTCAGTATTTGGGATAGCATGGGACAGATAAATTCATACTTGGCCCCTCTAGACTCAGTGATTCAGACCTTGGGCCTCTGTGGGCTATGGTGAGGATGTGCAAGGCCTGCAAATACCACCATCTGTGGGTCCTTAAGAGACTCACCTCATCGGCAATCAGCCTGCCCTCCTTGCCTGCCTTGCTTCCCAGAAGTCTGTAGGAGCCCCTCTCTCTGAGCCTGTTGGAGAGGCTCAGTGAGCAGCAGGTATTGTAGTTTTCAAAATGCCCTCCCACCCCCACCATCTGTTTCTCTTTCCAGACTGACAGTAACATAGCACTGGCTAGCCTTGATACCCACCCCCCCCCCCCCCCCCAACCCCCCCCCCCCAGTGCCTTTTTTTTTTTTTTTTTAAAGGACAGGGTCCCACTGTGTAGTCCTGGCTGGCCTGGAACTTGCTATGGAGACCAGGCATGTGCCACCACATCCTGGAATCCTAGAGATTATTTCCACCACCAAACCATGTTACAGCTCATCAGCAATGGCTCCCTTCTTCCACAAACCTGATCATGACGCAAGAAACACATGCCCCTAAGAACCTTTAACAATGACACCCCAACCCCAGCTCATGGATCAACTGTACTTCAAGGAATGATACAGGCAACTGCCTCACAAGAGTTAGCTGGCCTGGATCCCTGGCTAGTGTCAGAGACCTTGCTGGACCCCCTCTAAATCATATTGCCTTTCGTTGCTGAAAACCTCACTGATATGCCAAACAGACTCGTCTTTTGGCTTATTTTGTCTAACTAGCCAAAAAATCAAACCGTTCCCTTCTGTATCTAATTGAAGAAAGAAATCAAAACACAGTAAGGGCCACACAGCCAGTCTTCATCCTCTCTCTGTTGTGGTCTCTCCCTCATCTGTGCCAGGTCCCTTACCCTGCAGCCATCAGGAGCCCAAAGGAAGCTGAAAAAAATATGTAAAACTTGCTGTACTGCCGGAGGAGAGGAATACAATCTACAAACCAGACAAGACCTATCATAAGCCCCAAACTACAAGCAACCCATGGCTGCCCTGGTAAGACATATTGTTTGAAAAGTGAGGCACAGAAATCCTCCATGCACCAGGCTGCACCTCCCATGTATCCCTTGGGCCTACAGAAGCTTGAACTTAAGCTGCAGAGTCCCCTTGGGGGCTGTTTGTCCTGTGGTCACCTATTCAGAAAAATGCACATCTCTAGTTCAGCAAGGAGTAGACAGCCATATAACTCAGCACCTTATTCCACGTCAAGGTGTGTTCTGTGGGCCACACCTGGCTAGACAGACCATCCGGCTGACTCTAAGGACAGCATAGATTAAGACAGGAATTAAGAGCAAGCTCAGATGAGTTCCACGAAGTACCAAAAGAAGCGTTCTGAGCTCTGGGAAAGAGATCCTAAGAGAGCAGCCGGGCTTGGTGGGACACAACTTTAATCCTAGTACCCTGAAGGCAGAGATGGACAGATCTCTGTGAATTTAGAGGGCAAGCCTGGTCTATATAGTGAATGAATTCCAGGAAAAGCCAGGGGGGAAAAATATCTGTCTCAAATCCCCATCTCCACCCCCAAAAAACCAGAGGTGGGGGAACACAATAAAAAAATACCTTTTAGACATATAAAAACAGCTTAGTCGGGAACTCCCTACACCTAAGACTGTACTTGATAGTCAACAAAACCTAGGAACGCACTAGAAATGACTAGATCCCCACAACACCAATTGGACAGGACATAAGCAGAGACCAAGAGCAATGCTCTGCTCTGCACATCTTCAGGGCTGCCAGAGACTGCTAGACAAGACACTATCTTGATCTGCCCTGCAGCTAGAGTCTCCTCTAGGATCCTGCCCCTTGAACCAGAGACGACCTTCTGTGAGAGACTGGGTCCAACCTTTAGCTAAGATATGTCACACAGACACAGGTGAGCAGCATGGAGAGAGTGGCTTAAGACCATAGAAGACCTTGTGTGAAGACCCTCAGCATAGTAAAATATAGCTTTTGTTATGGCAACTACACGTCTCTACCTTCTTCTTGCAATAGAGATCCTAAGAGAGAGGCATCCACTGCAGACTACTAAAGGCAAAGGAGTGACCCAGCTGTAAGGCCGTCAATTAGGGTCCAAGCAGCACACGGGTCCACAATAGCCCAGGGTGACGGAGCCTGACTCAGGCCCTTACAGCCTCTAAGAGCCCAGCTCCCACCACAGATGGCCCCAGACTCACCAACCTGTATCTCTGAAAGGTATTGCAAGCTACTTAGGATGTGTGTGTTATTGGAGAGCAAGCTCACTGACACTGTACACAGTGTTCTAGAACAATCTAGAAGCAGAAAGACCACAAATCAACCCCTCACTTCTGAATGCTCAAGTCACTAGTGTTTCCTGATGGTCCACCACAAGCCCTGGCCCCAAAAGCAGTTTAGAAGTAGAAGAGAAGTGCTCGGCACCTCATTAGAACAAGACCATCCTGGTGCTAGGGCTGCTGCCCCTAAAGCTCTGGCTCCCTCAGAACGCTTCATAAGATATTACTACCCTCAGGTCTTGACAAATCCTAAAGCCGCCTACTCTCCTTTTGCTCTGAAAAAGCCTCTACAGTGAATGTAGTATGTGAATGCAGAGAGGTCCATCCCCCAATGACACACCATGGCGGGCCGGGTCTGCTTACCGCTCCACTGCAGTTTATACAGCACAGATGGACCCCTGCTTCACCCTGAAAGGGGCTGGGGCTGCCTGGAATTTTCTACAAACAGATGGGGGGGGGGGGAATCTATTTCATCTCTGCTCAAGCTGAATTTCGGATGGCCCTCGGTGATCCCCCTTTCCTGATCACCAGCCCCTCCACCATTAGCATCGCCTGGTTTTGCAGATGTTACTGGACCCCCATGCTTGTTTAAAAAACAGCAGAGTGCTGTCTCAATGCAGTTGTTAGGCTGAATAGTCAAAATCATGGCACTTTGTTCATAATCAATCTCGACTAAAACTGAAAAGGCAGTAATGAAGATGTTAACAAAACGAATTTAATGCAGCCAAAATTATTGCAAAAGGAAAACATCCACTCAGAATGGATGTGCCAGTCAGCACAATTCAGGCATTTAAAGAAAAAAAAAAAAAAAAACCTGCTACTGCAAAGCATGGCTTGCCTACCTTCGCCACATCAAGTCAACATCCCCGAGGGCCTATCTCTCCAAACTCTCAGGTTATTCCTGGGTTTTGTAGTCTTTAGTCCTAGAGTAGCTGGGCAACTTTCTCAAAACACTGTAAGAATGGGCCCAGAGAGAGGCCTGGTGGCTGCAGATGTCTGAACCAGGCGTGATGTCAGCAACAAAAAGAATGCTGATTAGAGAACAGAAAGTCACACACGGATGAGGCAACCACCACACTGGGATGACAGCAGCTAGCACAAGGCTATAAGGGCCCTTCACCCTCTCACCTCAACAGTCTGCAGGATGGGCAGGAGGGGGGACAAACTAGAACACACAATTCAACTGGCAAGGCTCAGAGGACATGAGGTTACGCTGGAGCTGAGGTCCCAGAGATCGGTGGCACGACAGGCCAGAGCAGAAAGTGAACCACCGGGGTCCCAGTTCTGCAGTGTCCTCTTGAATTCAACAAAACCCAGCACAGTGTGCACAGGCATCATGGAGGTCAGGAAACAGTAACAGGCTATTTTGCTTACACTTGTTTTACCCCCCACTCAGAAAACTGTCAAGTTCGCAGGGTCTTGTTCCTCTGCAGAGTCTTCATGGTGATGGAATGAGCTCTACCCATACTCAGACCCACCTAAAGCAAAACTCATGGAATCCAAAGCAGATAGACCAAGTAACTCCAAATAACTGCATCCCAAGACAAAACTCAAGAGGATTTATAGAAGTAAGAGATATTCTGCATGCAGATAGGTAAATTTCAAACTACTGGCATCCAAGAAGCAGCAGACTGTAAGCTTTAATGAGGAAAATGGTCCATCATCTGAAAAGGATCAACGCCAGCAGAGTGATCGATAGGCAGACAGTACTGAAACTGTGCTTCCAGGTGAATCCGGTTTATTTAAATGCCAGTGAGTGGCTAAAAGTAACTCCCCCAAAATCAAACTTCTGGAGGTGAAATCAGCAGTAGAGGATGACAGAAAAGGAGACCTGAGATTTGGTGCACATAGCAGCAGAACACTCAACCAACACAGGTGGTTCCAAGAAGACAGGCATTGCTCCAATGCAGCCCCAACGCACAAGTAACTGAGCTGCGAAAAGGACAGCCGAGTGCCAGTGCACAGAAAATAAAACCCGTAGAAACAGGATCCAAAAACTTTCCAAACTTAACCTATCTTATAAATCCCAAGCGCACAACCCGAAGAGAAGTCATGGTGGAGCAAATCACACTCCGTGCTCTTCCGCTGGTTCAGAGTGGGCTGGGTACGAGGGGTATGAGGAGAGCTGTCTTTGAAAAACAGATAAGCGAATGACCAAGGCAGCCAACTCTGCAGGTTCTCCGACGCACACAGTCCACCTGCTAAAATAACCAACTTCAAGGCATAAGACAGAGGCCTTAAACAGACTCAAAGGGATCTGGGTCAGTCAAACATGTTATCTGACCGTAAGGAATTCAGTTAGTAATTAATAACAAGTATCACTAGAAATCTCAACTATCTAGAAACTAAATCTCACACTCCAAGCAGCCCATATATGAGAGAGGCAACCGGAAGAGCACCTGTGTAATGCCCCAAAACAAGACTTAGGGGACGAACCTCCAAAAACTGCGCTGAGAAAACAGCACGACTGAGTGTTCAACTTAAAAAAACTAAGAAAGAGTCAAATTCACCCCCAAAGTCAGTCAAAGAAATGATAACAAAGTTAAAAACGTGAACCAAAGCAGCAGGAAAAATTAAAGACAGTCAGTGAAAGCAAAGATCTTTGAGAAGACTCCTGGTGGTGAGGAGATTAGCACTAGAGTGGAAGGCTGTGTCCACTCCACAGTGGTCAGGGGGAAACAGGCTGAGGACACAGCCCAGTAGACACAGAGATTGCCATACAAACATGAGGACCTGAGTCTGATTCCCCAGAACCAGTGCTGTGAGGTGCAGACAAGTGCAGACCCAGGGGCCCTGGACAGGCAGCCTAGTTCACTCGGTGAGCTCCAGGTCAGTGGGAGACTATCTCAAAAAACAAGGTGTGTGTGTGTGTGTGTGTGTGTGTGTGTGTGTATATCTGTGTCTCTCTGTGTGTGTCAGGTCCAAGTGTGGCAACTCAGTGGGCTGACTAAACTACCATCTAACATAACATATTAGCTCTCTCACATAAGAACAGATAACCTACAGGCTGCAGAAGCTGTAAACCAACCTAAAGCACACCAGGCTGACAGCTTCCTGCTGACTTTAACCATTCAGAAGAAACAACAATTATTTCTTGACATCTATGAAGAAAAGGACACTTCTCATCAATAATTCAAAACCAAAGATATTTTGGGGAGCGGGGAGCAATCCTACTACAGGCCAGCTACCACAACCTTCATGAAAATTACTTTAAAGCCCCGAGCTGGTAAGATGGTTCAGTGGGTAAAGGTGCTGTTTCCCTTAAATTCAATGACCTGAGTTCACTATGTGATAAAAGGAGAAAACCAATTCACAAGCTGTCCTGACTGCCATACACACACTGTGGCTTCTATAAGCCCACACCCATCCATCCACCATCCATCCATCCGCACGCACGCACGCACATATTTATTTAAAATTTTAAATAAACCAAAACAGATTCTCACCAAGCTGACAAACTCCACCATCTATCTACGACAGAACTCGAGCCAGGGCAGGAGTAGGGGTGAATGCTGACTCTCCATCAATTGGGCAGCTGGGGCAGGATGATCACAAACTCCAGGCTAGCCTGGGCTATGGAATGAGAGACCTAAGGGGACTGGAAAGATGGCCCAGCAGTTACCAGCTGTAGCTGCTCTTCCAAAGGACCCAGGTTCAATCTGCAGCACCCTCATGGCAGGTCACAAATGTCTATAATCCCAACTCTAGAGGATCTGACGCGCTTACACACATATATATGCAGGCACAACACCAACACACATAAAATAAAAATAAGTAAATAATTTAGGAAAAACTCTACAACCCTATTGGAGTAAGAGTTTAGCAAGGCTGTGGGCCACTCCACACGACCAACACACAAGAGTAAGCTGTACTAGCAACACATCATGAGGAACTGATTTTAGTTTTAGGTTTTTTTTTTTTTTTTTAGTTGTTTTTTTTGGGAGTTGTTGTTTTTGTTTTTTTGTTTGTTTGTTTGTTTGTTTTTCAAGACAGGGGTTCTCTGTGTAGCCTTGGCTGTCTTAAAACTCACTCTATAGACCAAACTAGCCTCAAATTCACAGAGATTTGTCTGACTGCCTCACCACCACCTGGCTGGTTTTTCCATTTGTTTTGTTGTTCTTTTTTTAAAGTTTAGGGGCAGGGAGAAGACTTGTGAGATCAGTGTGGAAGACCTACACACAGAAAGTTACAAAACAACCTGAAAGCAACAGAAAGCAGCCCAGGGAAACAGACAGAGAACCGTCAGGGTGACAGTTCTTCACAAATTGATCCCAGAAATCAACAAACTGATCCTAAAATTCAAATAAAAATGCAGAGTCCCAAGAACAAATATGAAAGGGGGTTAGGGAGATAAAGGCCCCTCACTTAAGTGCTGACAAGCTTTGGGAAGTCCGTGTGGTGGGAGGGGAGCACATACCAGTAATGCCCAGAGCCGCAGACCCCATCAGGTGACAGAGTGATCTCACAGTAGCTGGCTCTGGTGCCCACACAACTGCACATCCAGATGCAGAATAATGAACCTGGGACACATCTTCTACACACACATACAAATAAGCTCAAAGAAGCCCGCAGGCCTCAGCAGAAAAGCTGAGAAGCTTTGCACTCTGCTTTACATTTTCTAAAAGGACACAGAAGATGCTGCCTGCAACGGGAAACTAAGAAAGATGCCCAGCTGGGAAACTAGCCACAAGGTCAAATGAAAAATTAGGGGGGAGTGGAGGGAAGAAAGCGTGTCACGGGCAGGGAGAGCATCTGTGGAGCACAAATGTGGGCGGGGCCAGGATCCCACCAAGGAAGTCAGAGAACAGAGAACAGAGCCCAGGCCAAGCAATGAACAAGGTGACAAACACCTCATCAAAGACACTGCAGCAAGAACAGTAAGACATTAAGTAACGCCAGAGTCACTAGATACCAAGGAAATGTGAGCATCAAGTACAGTACGAATTCGGGGTGACTGGAATCAGGCGGCTGCAGGAGCTGGGCTGTGAGGCCATGGCCACCCCACACCTGGGTATCTACTGCCAAGGGGAAGAGCTGTCTGTCCCCACAAATCCTGAGACACTAAGAGTTCAGTGACCTTTGTTTGACTTGTAATGGGGGAGAGCTGCAAGCAGCCGGGTGTAGTGGTCCATACCTGCAGTCTCAGCACAGAAGGAGATAACTGCATATACAAAGCTAGTCTGGGCTGCATACGCAAGACTTTGTCCTCTTAAGAAGAGAGGAAATGAATGAGACATAAGTGGAATCAAACTGTACCCACAGGTGAATGCATTAAAAATGGATGCACATATCCGTAAACAGAATGCTACCTAGCAGTAACTAGAAGGAATCATTGATACGTTCCACAGTATTTCAAAATGCCTCAAAAAATAAAATTGTTTCACTAAAACAGGTGTACCAAAGCTTCGTTACCATATGGATGCACAGAGCAAGAGGGAGGCAAACCGGTAGAGGTGCGAGATCTAGGTGAATTCGGGAGTCGCGGGGGCACAAGGAGTTCAGGTACTAGATGGCCGGCTCATGCCAGTTACTGCTCGAGTCCTTTAGTGTGTGGTGCACACTGGATACACGTTACAAGAACTGGAGATGGAGCCCAGTTAGTGTAGTGCTTGCCCCGCATGGTGCTTGCCCGGCATGGTGCTTGCCTAGCATGCATGAGTCCCTGAGCTGGGGCCTAGCCCATCATCATATTAACCAGGTACATTGGGATGTGCCTGTAATGCCAGTACTTGGGAGGTAGCAGCAATACAATCAGGAGTTCTAGGTCATGGTCAATATTCAGAATTCAAGAACAGCCTGAGTATAGAAGACACCATGAATTAATAAAGGAGTGAACTGCAGATTCTTACATGGTAATTATACTTCAAAAAACCATTTGAAATAATTATGCAGCCATCCCTCAAACTGGACCCTTCACGGACAGATTTATTTATTTATTTATTTACTTATTTATTTATTTTTGGTTTTTCAAGGCAGGGTTTCTCTGTGTAGCCCTGGCTGTCCTGGAACTCAGAAATCCATCTGCCTCTGCCTCCCAAGTGCTGGGATTAAAGGCGTGCGCCACCACCGCCCAGCATCATGGACGGACTTTTATTTGTTCTGTAGCTTTAAGCTTTCTCCACAGGTCAAGACCCTGTAACATTGCAACAGAAGGCCATCATTTCTCTATGAACAGTAATTCCAAATATATCCTTTTCCACCTCAAAACATCTCAGGACAACAAGGCAGCACACTGCTGCAGTCACATCTTTCTGTGATCACTTTGAAGGGCAAATAAATCAGTGTGTGACTTTGGGGACATGTGCTCTGACTCACAGCTCCAAGTCTGCTGTGGTATCACAAAAACAGCCGCAGACAGCACAGGTGGGAGAGGCTCAGCTTGGGCCTCTGAAATCTGTTTACCTAAGCAGGAAGGGCTACTGTAGCCCACACAGCAGCAGCCGCCATCATCACATTTCCTGGGGACTTGTCAGAAACACACATTTTTCAGGGGCCACCTCCTACAACAACAACCTGAAACATTTCATCTAAGAAGTTACCTTGAGATTCCAAAGCTCACACTTGAGCCTTTGGTCCAGAAAACCATCAAAATAAACTGATCTAGACTCAGAAGCAACAACCCTAGGACCAACTGCCTGCTGGAGGCTGCACTGGGCCTTGGGCACTCAGTTCTGCATCCAAGCATTCAGAGGTAAGCGCTTGCCTGCTATGTACAAGACCCTAGGTTCTATCAAGCACGGGGAGATTGTCAGGGGGTGAAACCAACCAAGAACACTCAAGGGGCGAAGAGCACCAAAAACAGGGAAAATAAATAGGATCCCCAAATTCCCCGTGACCCATGCTCTTGGCTAAATGGCAGACCCTGGTTCTCATCACAGGGCTGTGCTGGGGATGGGAACTGCATACACGAGCTGGATCCCTAGCCTGTGGTGAGTGTTTGACTCTTCTCATGAAGCCCAAGTGCCTGGCCGTTTTCTTAATCCTGCATCATAAACAACAGTATCTACCCTGTAGATCTGCTCTGGGGACTGCGAATCTTCAGAGTCCTTGGGCGGGGCCACTGGAGTCACTCCTCAGAACACCATCAAGACTGTGACCACTACAGACACCGAGGCTGGGATACACAGCGGCATAAACACAAACACAGACGTTAACAGCATCCTGAAATCAGAAGTCCGGATTATCTGAGCACTTAAAGTCACAAATAAACAGTATCAATGTGTTTTCCATTTTACAGCACCGTGTCCTTCTCCAGTAGTTAAACCTTAGCAATCGAGACAGCTCAGCGGGGAAAGGCAACTGCCACCACACCTGACAACCTGGGCGTGATCCCTGGGATCCATATGGTGGAAGAGAGACTCAACACCTACGAGTCCTCCACGTGTGCTATGACACACCTATATATGTGCAAAATAAGTTAAAATGTTTAACATTGATACCTACCTAAAAACTGTGATATAATAAGGAGACACACAGCAACACCACAAACAAATCGAGCTTCACAGGATGGCAAGATGGTTCCGGTAAAGGTGCTCGATGTGAGTGACCCATATGGAAGAAGGAGAGAGCCAATGCCCTCATATTGTCTACTATGTGCCCTAAAATAAGTGCACATAAGCATACATGTGTACACTTGTGCATAGACACACACACACGAAACTTAGTAAATAGTTTTGTTTCTTGTTTTGTTTATTTTTTCGAGACAGGGTTTTTCTGTATGGCCTTGGCTTTCCTAGAACCCGCAATGTAGACAAGGCTGGCTGGCCTTGATTGAACTCAGAGATCCACCTGCCTCTGCCTCCTGTGTGTTGGAATAAAACGCATGTGCAACCACTGTTGATCCAAATATGATTTTAAAAGGAAAGAAAAGGAGCTTCAAAACAGAAGAAGAAATATGTTCCAACTCTGTTGTCTCTGAAATCATCAGAAGTAACCTGGACTGGCAGTGTTCCGCTATAAACCTAGAACTGAGAAGGCCAAGGTAGGAGAACAGAATTCAAAACCACTCTGGAATACAAAAACCCAGTCTCACAAAACAAAAGCAAGTGGGAAAATCAATCACTACAATCCTGTTCTCTGAAAAAGGACCACCTAATTAAGGCCTAGGCCAGGGCAGAGCTTCAGAGGAAAGTGCCAAGAATCCCAGGTAGGACTCACAAAAACATAGGAAGGGCTATCACACAGTCTACAGGGGAAGTCTATAGGGAAAGCAGCAAACATGCTTCCAAAGGCCTTGTACCCTGCAGGCCCTGTCTAGTTCAGCCCTAGGAAGACCTGCAGGTCAAGAATTGCCAAGAGATGCACCCAAAGGAGATCGAACACAGGAAGCCAGAAAAAAAGAAACCTCTTTAAAAGTTTTGACAACAGAAAACAATATGGCAGCCGGGCGGTGGTGGCACACGCCTTTAATCCCAGCACTTGGGAGGCAGAGGCAGGCAGATTTCCTGAGTTCGAGGCCAGCCTCATCTACAGAGTGAGTTCCAGGACAGCCAGGGCTACACAGAGGAACCTTGTCTCGAAAAACCAAACCAAAAAAAAAGAAAAGAAAAGAAAAGGCCATTAGCTAGGAAATGACAAACTGTACGTAGAGACAAAGCTCCCAGCCCTGGGTTCATGACACGATCTTCAGAGCCCAAGTCAAGAGGTCTTGAAAGCTTCCAAAAGAAAGAGGCAGGTCACAGCCCATGTCTGGTCTTCTTCAAACTGGAGGCTAAACGTTGGCAGGTGTGTCAGAAAAGCAAACTACTCCTAGTCCAATCAACCCTGGATGCAACATTAAATATCCAGCTATGCACCAGGCATGGCAGCACCAGAGTCTGAAGCAGAGGCAGGTGGATCTCTGTGAATTCAAGGCCAGCCTGAAACAAAACAAAACAAAACCCATCCACACAACACCAAAAGCCTGACCTCCCAGGCTCCCATTCACACAGCATGCTGTGGTCGCTCAGACTCCAGGAGCTCCAATCAGAAGAGACACAGATACGCTCAGAAAAGACATGAGAACAGCAACTAGCAGCAGGCAAGAAGATACGTGCCATCCATATAGTTACAATACCACAGAGAGAACTATGCTCAAAGGCAGGGGACAGCACAACAACAGGTGTTAGCCAGACTTCTGAGAAAGCCTTGTTCGTGTAAAAAAGCAGAGACAAGTGACTTCAGGAACACACCACACAGAGAGGAAATGAGGTCGGACATGCAACTTCAGGGCAGAAGTTTGTCCAGACAGGAAGTGAGGTCAGGCAGAAGAATGGCCCAGACAGGAAGTGAGGTAAGGACAGAGTGCTACCCTAAAACCAAGGTTTTGGGGAAGTGAACCACTGAGCCGCCAGTGGTTTATTCAGGTGGTAAAAACTGATTAGGAGGAGAAATGTAGTTAGAGGAAGTGGGTCACTGGAGATAGGCCCTTGAAGGATTACTTACTCGCTCCTGGTCGTTCCTTCCGTCTTGCTTCCTGGCTGCCACAGGGCTGGTAGCATTCCTCTGGCATGCTATTTTTGCTTTGTTTCAAGCTTATAAAAAAAAAACCCCTGAAACCATGAGCGGAAATAAACCTATAAATTGTTTTTGTCACCTCATTGAAAAGCTGTGGTTTTATGGTGACTGCCTGGGACTGCCCAGTAGCTATATGATTGTTAGCAATGAACTAGCCCACACATGCTATATGCCTCTTAGGTCACTTCCTGCTTTTGAGTTTGTTGTGTCAGGTATAGGTCTTCTATTTATGTTACCATTGGTCACGGAATCTTACATGCCCTAGTTCCTGAGTGTCAATGATCGGGTTATGACATTCTCGACCCCATTTTGTTTAATTCTACTTGCCCACAAGCAAGTTGTTTGACCCTTCCCTCTTCCTTCCTATCTACGTGTTTCCTAGGTCCTTCCAAACGAGGTCTCACTATGTAGCCCTGGGTGGCCTCACACCCTGCTGGGTCAACACTTGCCACTGAGCACAGTGCCCTCGCCCTCGCCCGGCTGTGTAGACTTGTGCTTCTTTTCAGCTCTTGCCTCACACATCTGCTGCCACTAGACATCACGTTTTGATGAATCTGTTCCTTTTTACTACAAAGAGTTAGCCACATTGCGATGATTCCGTCATTTACTTTTGATGTCATTCTGTCCTGACATCATTTCCTACTCTGGATACTGGCACTCTGTCCTGACTTCACTTCCTGTCTGGGACACTCTGAGTCCTACATACAGAACTTTGAAACCTGGGTCCAGAACCCATGGGCACAACACAGCAAAGGAGCCACAGTCAGACACTACAGGACACTGAGGGTTTTGCTATTCTGTCAGCAAACTCCCAAGTGACCCAGGCGAGACTGATCACTGCAGCGACAGGGAGGAAACTCTTAACTTGGCTCCCACTGCCACCCTGCAATCCACTGCACTCAAACCCAGATGCAGAGCAGCACTGAGTACACACGGGGAACAGGACAAGTGATGGTCATGAGCTGTGCTCATGCTCAACAGACTCCACGGAAAGGAAAAGCACCTAATAAACACCTAGATAAGATCTTGAGCTGATTCCTGGGATGAGGTGACATCATCACAGGATGGCTTGCTCCAGTAACAGACTGGAGTCCACAGCTGGGCTGAGGTCTCCAGAACTCCTGCCTGTCTACTACCACCAACAGGAGGGACACGGGCTAGGGCCACAGCCCCTCTGCACAATGGCCTCCAAGCCTCTTCAACATCAATGTCTGAGGATAACTGAGCAACTCCTATGTGAGCCCACCTGGAACACACGCAGTGACAACCACAGCTAACTAAGCACTAGAAACTACAGCTAGGGCAATCTGAGTGCCTGCCACAACGCATGTTCACACACCCAAACCCACTCCCACCAAATCCAAAAGTTACTGGGACTTCTTCCATCCCTATAGCCTGGGCCAGTATGGTCAGCTCCTGCTATTAGGGCATGTCAACAGTCATAGTAAGATGGCTGCCCATATCTGGACAGTTCTACTAAAGCAGACCCCAAAGTTGAGAAAGGTATAGTCCCAGGAAGGTACCAGGCCTATACCTGAGACTTTTTCTCTATGGGCTATCCAGGATATAGAACTCTCTGCTTTGTGGAGGGTGCTCAGGTACAGGATTTACACAATCACCAATAAGGCCTCTGCACTGCCCTGAACTGCCCTCCACCACCAAAGGGGTCTCATGTCCTCTTGTGTGTGGTGCACAAGGAAGCATAGGTAAAGGTCTCATCGGGGATGGGTCAACACAGTTGGGTCAACACAGTTGTAGGGTGCCTCATCCTCACCGGATGGCTCTAGGGACGGTAGCCTCGCCAGACAGGGACACAGAGCTGAACCACAACTGCAGTTCTCACCAGCTCATCTTTCCCCATGGTCTACCTCTTCCTCTGCTTCATAGCCCTTCTAACCATCAAAACAACGGAGCTTGTGGCTAATTACTGAATGCACACATTTGGAACCGGATCCCTGGGAGTGACAGCAAACACCCTCATAGAGGCTAGCAGCCTTGCATGTACAGGGAAAGTTTAGGAAGAGTCCAGAAACTCAGAGAGGGCTGCTATGTGGCACACCCTCCTCTTCCCCCACAGAAGACCCCCTCTAGGCTTCTGTCTGAGGAATAACGCGAAGACATATCAAAAGTTAAATTGAGGCTACGAGGCAGTATTCTAGCTATTCCTCAGCCCACTGCTCCCGTAATAGACTTTTCTTTTCAGTTTTTCTAGACATAGGTTTTCTCTGTGTAGCCCTGGCTATCCTGGAACTCGCTCTGTAGATCAGGCTGGCCTTGAATTTATACAGATCACTTGCCTCTTTTTCCTGAGTGCTGGGATTAAAGGCATGCACCACCCACCATACTCGAATGGCCTCAATAAACTTTTGGAAATAAAAATTAAAATTGATCCAAGCATGATGGTTCACGTCTATAATCCTAGCACTCCATGGGCTGAAGTGGGAAGATCACTGCGAATCCAAGGTCAGCCTGAGCTACAGAGAGAGACCCTGCTACAAACACCTAAAACGAATTGAAACCAAACAAAAACCAAAAAACCATAGGGAGTTGGAAAGATGGGTCAAGGCATGTGTCGGTACCCCGGCAAACGGGGTTTGAGCCCTGGGATCCACACAGCTAAGAAGAGAACCAATCCCTTAAGACTGCCCTGAGCTCCACACTCTGTAACACACACAAGCTTAGACATAAACGAGCCACACACAGAGACAATGTTTCTGAGACAGGATCTCATTGTGTACCTGGTTGGCCTGAAGCTTACCGTGTAGAACAGGCTACCCTCTAACTCCTTCCCAAGTCTGTCTGTCTCTCTGTCTCTCAACTATAATTTTTTTTAAAAAAAAAAAAAAAAAGGGCTGGAGACATGGCTCAGTGGTTAAGAGCATTGACTGCTCTTCCAGAGATCCTGAGTTCAATTCCCAGGAACCACATGGTGGCTCACGACCACCTGTAATGGAATCAGATGCTCTCTTCTGGTGTGTCTGGGGACAGCTACAATGTACTCACACACACAAAATAAATAAATTGTTTTTAGAAAGTAATAAAATGTAGAATTACTTTCAGTAAACTCCCTTTTAAAAGAGGGGTCAAGTCTTGCACAATGGCCTTTTTAATCCTATTGCTCAGAGGCAGAGGCAGAAGCAGGCAGGTGTCTGGGAGTGCCAGGCCAGCCTGGTCTCAGGACAGACAGAGTTACATGGTGACACCATGTCTCAAAAACAATAAAAGTAAAGAAGCTCGAGACTCTTGCTGTCCTTTGGAGCTTCCTGGTTTTCCCTCAGTCATGCCCACTTTCTTCAGTGTCACCGGCGGCTGGTGCTGGAACCAGCAATCAGCAAACCCAGCCTGCACTGTGGGTGCTGTGGACTGAGGTCTGGGACACTGCGGTCAGTGCGGTACACAATGGCAACTAAAGCAAACGTCACCAAGTCGCATCGTAAATAATGCAGAGCGTAAGCCTTCCTTCTCCCTTCTTCCATTTCTAGTATCTTCTGGGAGCTAGAGCCACCAAATGCTCTAAATAAGGCAGAGGGTCTGAGCACCAGCTGGCCCCTGAAGGAGGAGCCCCAGACCGTACTGGGAAGATCCAAGAGCAACCAAGCCGTGTTGAATGGGTGCTACTTTCTCTCTCTCCTCTTTATAGAGAGAACTTATCACTGAGTCGTCTGACTTTGTCTAGTGTTGTATCGTGCATGGGACAGCAGCTCAAAATGCCGAACACCCTGGACAGGCAATAAAACAAGTAACTAATTAGTCAGGGCGTTTCAGGTGGTGGCCAACTGGACTCAGGGCCCTGGAGCTTTCTGCTAGGAGTCCTACAGAGACCAGTGGGCCCTCCATCACACTACTGACTTAGGAAGCAGAAATCCACTCAGAACGTTCTCAGCTTTCCTGGAGGAACCAAGAAGAAACTGAATCTGTACTCACAACACTTTCAAACTTTTAAGACAAGATAAATTTAATTTTGTTACTGTGACATTATTGGGAAGCAGAGCACACATGCCATGGCGTGCATGTGGCCGTCAGATGACAACTTGCAGGAGACAGCTCTCTGCTCCGTGTGGGATCCGGGATTTGAACTCAGCCTGTCAGCTTGGTAGCAAGCACCTTTACCATTCTTTACCTGATGAGCCATCACGACATCTCCAAGTGAGATAAATTTTATTTTAAAAACTAGATAGATTGGCTTGGATAGCAAAGTTGATAGAAAGAACAGAGTATAGCTGTCTGTGATCATCCTGGGCTCGAGAGATGGCTCGGTAGTTAGAGTGTTTGCTGCTCTGGCAGAGGACCAGATTTCAACTCCAAACATCCACATCAGACAGCTTACAGACACCTGTAACTCAGCTCTAGGGGGATCTGACACCTCCTGTGTTCTCCTCGGTTACATGGCACTAATGCATATACAATCAAAATCACACATAAATTAAAAAAAAAAAAACAAACCTGAGAAAGGGAGGAGAGTTTTGAAATCCACAGCACCTAACACATCCTTCTCACATCCGCTCGCCAGCCATCCACACACACCTTCCTCAAGACTCCAGGGCACCCTGTGTTGTGAGCAAAAAGCATACCAGGGAAGAGGAGTCCTATTTGCATGTCTGGGCACGGCAAGAGTGGCACGACGGGATGGACAGCTTTGGAGACAGTATCAGGAAGGTAAGCCATAGTGTGGCCATACTGATACAGTCAAGGGGCAGGAGGAAGTACCAGAGAAGGAGGAAGCCCATGATTTTTGCCAACAAGAAGACTAGGAAGACAATCAACACGTGCAGACAAGATATTTGGCAGAAGATCTTGCAGGAGGCAGCCATTTGGTACAACCCAAACGTAGTGATGGAGACTTGGGGAGTTTGTCGGGAAACTGGGCTTCACCAGTAACTCAATAGCCTAGCCTAGCATCAGCCACCATGGATGGCAGCACCAAAGGCAACAGCATGGGCTTCACTGGGAGAACAGGGGGCCTGAGCCTCAAATCGTGGAACCAGGCAGTCACCCAGATAGAAGAAAGCAAACAACACAGCATGGGCCTGACCGGGGGGGTGGGGGTAGGGGGCATTGGGGGCTGTGTGTGTGCTAGCTAGTTCTCTACCAATCATCAGCAAAACAACGGGTGATCCGAGATGAGTGACACAGACAGCAAAATGGCCACGATATGATGACAAAAAGATGGGGTAACCAACCCAGCAGAGAGCTATGCTTCAAAGGCTGCAGCATAACTGGGCCAGGCAGGATCACAAGGGCCCCTGCACCCACTGGAGCAAAGTTCACTAGGACAGGAGACCAAGAGCTGAAAGTCTTCTCCTTGGTTACTTAGTAACCACAGATGGGAAAGGCTCTCAAAGTCGAGTACAAACACCCATAACACCTCAAGTGCTATCAAGTCCCTAAATACCTGGCTTAGCAAGGCTCAGGAGAAATGTGGTGGCTGCAGTAAGGGCCACTCGGCCATGTGCCCTGGCCTTGGAGGGAAGACACCACTGCCTGAACGTCCTCACCACTCTCACCCAAAATCTTTAAAAAGGCAAAGAATGGCAGCACGCAACACACACCTTTGATCTCCTTGCTCAGGAGGCGACAGGTAGATTTCTATGAGTTCAAGGTCAGCCTGGACGACACAGTGAAGCCCTGTCTCTCAAAGCAACTAGAAAATGATCCTGTAGGACAGTAGCTCTCAACCTGTGAGAGTTGTGACCCTTTGACAAACCTGTGTCTCCAAAAGTACTTACATTACAATTCATAACAGTAGCAAAATAAAAGTAATGAAGTAGGAACAAAAAATAATTTTATGGTTGGGGGTCACCACAACATGAGCAGCTGGATTAAAGGGTCACAGCGTTAGGAAGGTTGAAAGCCACTGTATTAGGGATTCAAGGGAGACAGAGCACAGGTGGACGCTGATCCCGACACCCAGACGCTGATGCAGTCACACAGAGATCCACACAGGCAGACGCTGATGCCGGCACACAGAGGTCCACCACCCGGCTCTCCTAACAGTTTGAAGATTCTTCAAAACAAAGTCTTAGACCAAAGACAGGCAAGCTTACTGACAGATAACCACCAAGACAAACAAACAAATAAATTACAAACTTTTTTTTTTTTTTTTGGTTTTTCGAGACAGGGTTTCTCTGTGTACCCCTGGCTGTCCTGGAACTTACTCTGTAGACCAGGCTGACCTCAAACCAGAAATTTGCCTGCCTCTGCCTCCCAAGTGCTGGGATTAAAGGCGTGCAGGAACATCAGGACTGAGAGGAATGCTCACATGACCCTTCTTCATACATGAGCCACGTTCAGAAAGCCATATTCAGTGGCTTCTCTGAATCAGGCAGAAGAATCAGATCCAAAATAGAGTTAACATCCAACTGCAAAAACTCCAAAACTTCTCAACTATAACAAACTCCAGCTGAAGTCAGAGCTAAACTCCGGCACAGCAACAGATGAACGCACAATGTACTGTAACCTGCACAGACGGGGCAGAAGGCTGGAACTCTACAGCCGTTTGAGAACTTGACATGGGTTCTTCCTGCTGGCTCCTCTCTCAGCTCTCAGCCCCAGTGCTGAGAAACAGACATCTCTAAGGTGCTGTTCACACTGTCTTGCTTGCTTTCTGGAAGAAAGCTTTTACAGAAAATTCTCCAAGATCAAGCAAGTATCATTCGTTGTGAGGTCATCTCCATACCAATGCCTCGGCAGTCAGTCTAGAAATGCCAAGACAGTCCATGCTCTGAAACTGATAGGTACTGTGTGAACTCACCAGAGAAGTGACTTCCTTTACCAGACGCAGCAGGCAGCTGCAAACTATATCCACATGGTCACCTAGGCCTCAGAGTTCACAGTATCTTCAACCTGAGTCTCCCAGAGCAGCAAGTATCACACCAAGATCCCAATCAGATGAGCCTCACAAAAGGCAAATACTTGGGAGGGCCCTGGTAATACCAAACATTGTCGGCGTAGGCACAAATGGACAGACGGGAGGGTAGCTTTCAGGAAGGCTCAATGAACTGTGTCTCCTGGTGCCTCAGAATCGTCACTAAGTGCCCAGCTGGCAACGGCTCACATCACTTACACGCAGGCTACAACACTTGTGCCCAGGCCACTGTGGCTTCTGAAACTGCCCGAAAAATACAGCTGGCTCTCCCAAAAAAAGGGGCCAAAAGCACGGAAAGTCTTCAAGGTGTTGCATAAAACAATGCTGCCTCGCCGTCTGCTCACAAGGTATTCTAGTGCCTCCATTCAGAAACTAGTGACCCAGGATCACAGAGTGACCCAAGCCCAGCCATGCCTTTGGATCTCACCCCTAACCACTACACAGATCTGCCTCTCTCTAAACTCCAAGAAATTGACACTTAAGCCAAAGGCACAAAACACAGTTGAGCTTCTACTCACAGGAAAGGAGAAGGTGAGAACCACGGCCCACGACAGCAAGAAGTAACTTTCACTTCACCATGGGCCAATCACTGGCAGGGCCAGTGAAAAAAATGCTGGCATGAAAGTCTACCAACTCTCCCCTTTCTTAAAACCAAACACAAAGAACCACTGGTGGCTACAGGTCACAGACTACTTACTAGCCCCAGCTCTGGGCAGGAGGGTTGCCTTTGAAATCCCACAAGTACCACCACCACCCCCCTTACTAGCAGGGGATCCTAACAATTTGCAAAACAAAAGGCAAGGGCCGGGTTTTCAAGAACTACCCTGGCCTAGCCCCCACTAGCCTCCCTCATTAACACTCGATTACGACCAAGCCTGACAAAACTGTCCCGGTCATCTCAGCCGCGCTGCTAGGCTACCAGGCCAAGAGAGACACTTACAAACCAATGCTGAGAACAAATGGCACCTGGCCTGGCTGAACAACCTGGAGTGAGGGCACTGAGGGCCCCTCGAGGATACTCCCAGGTTCTGGACCTGCTGCTACAGGCTCCAGGAAGGAAACAAAGGGGCTCTGCATGGGATGTGTACGCGAGCTGCTGTGGCTCACAGCACACACAGACTCTATGAGGCAACAGTAGACACAACCCAGCAGGGCCACCTCACCTATCACTGGTCACCCACAGGCTCCCTAATAACACCAAACCAGTCTAGCACGGCCCAAGAAGAGGCAACTCTGACGAAGGGAGAAGCATACAGAGGTACAGGAAATGGTGCCTGAAGACTTAGCAGGGAGGGGCAGGCTCTGGCCAGTTCTTTCCTAAAGCCAAACTGGACAGATGGATGGGAAGGTGAGAGAACACATCCCAATCCAGAGGGGAGCCCTGAAGACCTCTTCCATTTCCTAGAAAACTGAGGTTGAGCCAGGGTGGTCCGTACCAAGTAGGAATGAACTGTGTGTGGTGGTAAGTGTGCTTCAGAAAGTCTTCTTTCTCCAGAATGCAACAAGACAGGCCCTTACAGCCTAAAGCCCTGCTGTCCTCTTCTCCCAAGCTGAAGTAGCCATCATCCAGGTCCCACCTCCTTCAGACACATGCCAGTAAAAGATGTACGCATGTGTATACGTGTACACACACGCACACGCACACGCACACACACACACACAGTGCTATCACAAAGGCCTCCCCAAAGACAAAAGCAGCCTACGGCCCATTCCCTTCTGCAGCTATAGGCCAAGCACACAGGAAGTGCTCCATAGAGCAGTATTTTTAATCCCACCTCCCACTACCTACTATTCAAGGCCCTGCTCCCAACCTGCCACGCGATCAGCTGCTACTAGCTCCATATCAAACAGGAATCTTTTCTGTGATCCCTGCCAACCCCAGGCACAGCCTCTGTACTCACAGGTCCTCCCAGGCACTGAGGATCCGTAACACAGAAGGATACAATTCAGAGATGATCCTGTCTGCTGGCAAAGGACAACTGGGGCACCTTGCTGGCCACTAGACAAACCGTGGTCCATGCCAGTAAGCAGAACAATAGAAAGTAGTACAAAATAGGTGAAAACTGAAACTGACCAAAACACACAAGTGGGGGTTGCCTAGTGATGAAGAGCACCTACTGCTCATGGAGAGGAGGGAGCTCATTTCCCAGGACCCGCATCAGGTGGCCCACAACCAACTGCCTGAAACTCTAGTCCCAGGGAATCCAAGTCAACACCCTCTTTTGGTCTCCATGGGCACCCACATATGTGGCATTCACACACACACGCACACACACACAGAAAGTAATATTCATAAAAACAACAAGAAGCCACCTTAGCCACATGGACAAAGGGACTGAATGGACACATGACAGGGTGCTCAACTACAACAGAGGTGCAGATCAAACCACCAAAAAGTTCTACCTTACACACTCACACGCTCAGAGAAAGGAAAAAAAGAAAGGTAGACAGGTAGGAAGGAAGAAAGGGAGGGAAGGAAGAAGGGAAGGAGGGAGGGAGGGAACAAATGAACTTAGGTTTCTACAGTCGCTGGGCTGACAAAGCAGACTCTCAATAGGAAGTGGGTCAGGGCTAAAGGAAGGAGGGGTCAGTGTTTTAACAGGGACACAACCTCAGGACAGGATAACTGAAATCAACCAGAGGACAGTGGTGACAACAGCATGAGGTAATGCGCCTGATGCCTACAACTGCACACCTACTAAGGTAAGATGGTGCTGCCTGCCCAGCTATACCTTTAATCCCAGCACTGTGGGAGGCAAAGGCAGGAACATCTCTAAATCTGAGGCCAGCCTGGGCTACAGAGTGAGTTACAGGACAGCCAGGGCTACAGAGAAACACTGTATCAAAACAAACAACAAACAAAACAAAGATGTTCCTTCGGAGCAGGGCAACAAACACCTATAACCACACATTGAGATGTATGAGGATCAGGAATGAAAATGCTGCAGCTACAGAAGTTCAAGGCCAGGGACCAGAATCAGGCCATCAAGTTTGGCAGCAAGAAGCTTTTCCCGGTGAGCCATCTCACGGTCTCACTTCTTTTTTAATTGCACATGGTGCTTTAGGCACCTTGTCTTATGTGTGCTACAGAAGATTCATTGTGGCAACATAAAAAACCACCAATGCCTGTGCACTGCCAAGTAGTGCAGTGTGTGATCCTGTGTCTTAGCTCAGTGGTAGGATGAGCCAGTGCTCAGTCTCCAGAACTAGGAATGAACGCAGTATTATACTCTGGTACTTCCCATTGGTGTACCATTTTATTCCCACTCCAGCTCCTGAGAGTAGAGGGTGGTTGGTCACTGTAGTGCCAGATATGTTGTTTTTAGGTACTCCTGTATCACCGGTAGGCTCAATGTCACTGCTGTGTGGCTTTGTTGTGTCCATGTTCTTGTGTTGATGTGTGTTTGGGGTCTTGAA
Organism: Grammomys surdaster; assembly: GCF_004785775.1. Lineage (NCBI taxonomy): Eukaryota > Metazoa > Chordata > Mammalia > Rodentia > Muridae > Grammomys > Grammomys surdaster. The sequence goes on along the minus strand of NW_021620991.1, from coordinate 415,662 downwards.
ACAAGAATACAGAATTTAGTTGGGTGTGTCTTGATGTACCTTGGGCTTGAGCTGCAGGCAAATCTGGGGCAGGCCCAGAAGTGAAATGGCTTGATGACAGGCTCATAATCAGTAAAAGACAAGTACCTCTGTCCCACTGGAGTGCACAGGGGCTCTGAGTTCCTCACCGTCTGGTGGGGGAGGGAGGAACCCAGCAAGAAGCTCTGCCTTTCGGAATCTCCAAGTCTTTACAGGCTGAAGCTCAGAGCTCAGAGCACTGGAAGTGGAGGAGGGGAGCAACTTGGGAGACTTACAATCAGTCGCTACCTGAAGGAGCAACTGTGCCAAGGGCCATCCAGAGCACGCAACAGGGTCTAGGTACAGGCAAGAAAGTTCACAGCTACAGAACTCCTGCTCTAGGGCTTTGTTTCAAGCATGGAGGCTGAAGGTAGAGGCCAAAGAAAGACCTTTCTCCCAGTGGAGAAGACAAGACCCAGGACACGCTGAAGAACCCTCCACCCTTTAACTGATGTCCTCAACCTTAAGTGTGAAGAATGGGCTCTTGCATCTCTTCCTGACACATCACTAATACGATCTGCAGCAGGAACGTGAGTGGCCAGCCAGGCCCCAACAATATAATGTGCCCTTAATATGTCCTTGCTAATTATATTACTATGGTGGTCTACCATCTTGCGAACAAAGAAAAAGAACTTCGCTTCTATATGACACCTACTTTTCTCTCTGCACTGGACGGTCTCTTAGAGCTAAAGACACTCCCATCTTAAAAATCCACAAACTGTGCACCATGGGTCTCGCTGGAGTTGGAAGCCCTGCCCATGGGCCCAGCTCTGCAAGTCTTCTCTCCTCCCCAGCAGAAGCATCTTCTCGGGTGCTGGACGTCCCCTTCTCCCACTCCTCCTCACTCACTGACACTGGCTTTTGGAAATTATCACAGACAAACCACAGCCAGAAGGCTGGGATAACCAGGACAGAGAAGAACCTGAGGACGGGCAGCAGCGGTGCTTCATGTCGCAGGGCCACCCTGGTAAGTCCTGGCCCACCATCTTCAGCCCACAGACACTTTCTACAGAGAAAAAGATCACTTTCTCCACTTGGAGTCGGTTAGATTACCCAATCTCCCAAAAACCCAATCCAAATTAAGTATTTAAACGAGAAAATAGACCTCAAGCCCAGGCAGGTGCAGTCCTATACCTTAAGCCAATGCTTTAATAACAGGTCACATGCACAAAAGTAGTCCTACAAGGTAATAATGGAGCTCAAAACTTCCTACCACCTAGTATTCCTCCCACCTACCTACCTTCTTTCCCTCTCTCCCTCCCTTCCTTTCTTCCTTCCATGGAGACAGAGTCTTACTATGTAGCCCAAGCTGGTTTCAAAGATGCCATCCTCATGCCTCAGTTTACCAGGTGCTGAGACTCCAGGCCTCTGCCACTAATATCAACTCTATCTAGCATTTTTTGGGGGGGGAGGTTTCGAGACAGGGTTTCTCTGTGTAGCCCTGGCTGTCCTGGAACTCACTCTGTAGACCAGGCTAGCCTCGAACTCTCGAACTCAGAAATCCGCCTGCTTCTGCCTCCCAAGTGCTGGGATTAAATAAAGGTGTGCGCCACCACCGCCCGGCTCTATCTAGCATTTTTACTCCACCTTTTGCATGCTTAGATACACTGAGACGCATGAGAACTTATCCACCACTCTCTGACTGCCTGCACAATTCAGTACAAGTAAACTGTGCACAGGCCTGTAGCAGGCACATTGGACCAAGACCAAGTCCAAAAGTACATGGTCAGCCATACCACTTGAATCTATGTAAGCACACTTCTCACATAACACTGTGTTCCTCAAAAAAATACATCTGCATCATCAGGCAACATAGTAAATCTGAGGATTGTTATAAATCAGAGAGGAAACCTTCTTTTCCCTGTAACAGAGATGAATTTAATAGCAACAACAGGCAAATTAGAGTAAATTCTAAATTCAACCAAAGGAACCATTTATAACAACTACTCATTATACACTAGAACATCCTGGTAGGGTAGGTAGGAGGGACTCAGAACCAGTAGCTGCAAAGGAAACCTAGACATGACCAGGCTATACCTGGACCCAGGTGTCAGGAAAACCTCTTTCCAGGTTAGGAGAATCAGAGCAAAGGTTCCTGGCCTGAAGGCTTTCAGGTAGCCAGGCAAAGAACTTCAAAAATCAGGACTCTTCACCTCTCTTAAATGGAAGAGTAAACAGCAAGACTCTGAGAACAATGTCTAGGGATGGCCAAATGCATGTATCGGATACCTCATTTCAGAGGACATATGCCCCACCCACGTAGCTCCTGACTCCCATTCCTGGTACCCAGCTGTTTCTGGGTAGGATACATGTGCTCCATCAGCACCAGACCCAAGCTAAAAGGAGGCTTCTCCCCATCATCACCAGGGAAGCCCAGGGAGTCACCCTGCCAGCCTGTGTCAGGAAAACAAGGAGTACAACCTAACTAACTGAGCCGTGCAGAGGCAACCTACAAGGCCCACCTTGTTTTCACAGTTTAAAGAGCTTCATAAATTGAGACAAACCCACTAGGGTCAGGCAAGCTGGGCGACACTTATTGCATAGAAGGATGTTAAAAAAAAAAAATCACAGTTTTGATAGTTCTGCAAAAAAAAACTTAGCAAATTTACAACAAAACTGTCAAGTAATTAAAGCAAGGCACTTCACACATGAACTTAAACTGCTAATTAAAATCCCCTCGCTTAATTGACTACATTTGCATATCATTCAACTTGGGAGTATAATTCTTTTAATGGTTTGGGCAACACCGTTGTAACACCAGGAAGCGGGAGGCAGCAGGTGAAGCAGAAAAAGACAGCCAACACCATCAAACACCAGGTGGCAGCCCCAGCGGTATGACAGGGAAGGTCTCCACAAGCGCCCAGAAAAGACTCCATCTCAGAGCATTATGGCAGCCGTAGGAATCTGGGCATCTCTCATCAGGGCCTCACCCCAAAAGAGCCAAACGAGTCAAGACAGGTTCCCAAGAAACACACCCCAGAATACAGGACACCCACAGCGATGTCCAGGGCAGAGAGAGCGGCAGGACTTCCTGAGGCTGCACCGTGGCCCAGCCTAGGGATGCACAAGTTCCTACATACACCTCACTTAGTTTCTGCAGCACAAGGGGCTAAGTAAACCCTTAACATCACAGGTGAAACAGGGACCTATACACAGGTTCTTACGGTGGTGCCCAGCTGTCCCACACCTGCCAGCCTGGTCCATCTCCTGCTAGAAAGGAGAGGTCAAAGTCCAGGCCCTATGTTCACCTGCAACAAACAAGCCCATCAGCCAGTGTGGTGGTACATACCTGTAATCTCAACTCAAAGGACCAACGTAGAGGATCACAAGTCAACAACAGCCTAGACTACATAGCAAGATCCTGCACCCTCCTCCCAAAAAAGCAAGTCCCTCTTCTCTTCAGAGAAAGGTGCCCTGATATTTGCCCCTCAAGATTGTTATCTTCAAGTGCCAGGGATGGATGAGATGGAGAAAGGAGAGCACCCTAGCCCGACAGCCTGAACAGAACTGGACACAGGACAGGGTGCTAAAACCAAGGCTGGCTTGTGTTGCTTGAGAAATCCAGAGTTGCTGGTCCTTCAGGGTGGCTGGGTGAAGCAGCACATCCCCAACACAGGCCCAATGCCACCTGGTCATCTACAAAACCACAAGGTGCCAGAAAGACTGCAGGCCAGTGGCAAGGCTCTCTGTCATGCTGAGGGCATAGGAGACACAAAAGGAAAGCACAAACTAATTGCCCTGTTCTCCCCTTTCAGGTCTGCCTACTCCAGGATTTCTCCGGCCTGTACATTACTTTGGGTTACTAAATAAACTGAAAGGGGAGGGGAGGGGGGTCTCTGAGAAAGGTCTGCATTGTCTACCCACAACTTCTCACAGAAGGGACCCAGATACAACCCCCTCAGGCTAGACCAGGAGGGAGACCATCAACTTGTACAGCAACTGGCACAGAGAAGTCCCTTGTGCCAGCACGCATAGGGTCAGCAGTATGGTTATACAAGCAAATCAGTTTCCCTAAGTGACCCAACTCCTATAGGTCGCACACCTTCTAGAGCTGAAGACAGCCATGAATGAGGACCTCATACTTTGTGGAGGCCTGGCTAACCTTACCTATACCTCAAGGAAGGGCACCCCAGCAAGGCAAGAGAGAACTCCTTAGCCTTGGCTCTATAAACAGACATCACGGTCCAGGGAAACAGCTAGGCAGGGTAAGTGCTTGCCGCACAAACATGAGCCCTGAGTGCGGATCCTCAGCCCCCATGCACCCAGCACCTGTAACCCCAACGCTGGGTGGAAGAGATAAGCTGCTCCCTGTGCTTGCTTAGCCAGCCCGTCTAGCCAAAACAGCAAACTCTAGATTCAGAGATACTCAATCTCAAAATGAGGAGGGGAAGGACAGGGGACACCCAACAACGACTTCTGGCTTGGCACAAGGGGCATGTGGACTCGTGTGCACGCACACACATGCATGCACGCGCGCACACACACACACACACACACCGTGCACACACAAAAATAAAAATAAAACGGAACAGGCGCTAAGAACCTCTGTCTACAAGCAAAGTCATAGTCAAACTACAAAGTCATAGTCAAACTACAAAGCAAACCATAGTCAAAACAAAAACATTCCCATGTTACTTTTAGTGCAGAGCCAACGGACGATGCTGGCAGCCGCCCACTCTGACTGGCCTTCCCAGCAGCAATGCCAGCAACACCTACTATAGGCTGAGGGGTCTGTAAGGGCAACAGCCACTTCTCACTCCAGTTACTTATAGACAGACAGCACTACACTCAGAAACAATCTGCCCACTGACAGTGATTTTTCTCACAGTGATGGAGTAAGCTGATACCAATGGGGACTATCAGCAGAGAGTGTACAGGGACCACAAAATCACATGTAACAGCCTCAGGGTGGCACCACATGACACCAGTTATACCTGAGGTATAGCCACAACTCCTCACTAAGCTGGTAAACTCACTCTGGTAAATTTCAAACCCGCCCCCCAAATACTGTCACCTGTCACATGGTGAACAGGCTTTCCTCACACCTAAACTCAGGGGAAGTCAGGAAGGGGAAGGGTCACATCAGAGCCCAATTATCACCCTGGCCTTCAGGTCAGCTCTGCTTGCCAGTTGTCTTCACGACCACCGTCACCTCCACCAGGTCCTAATGTAAAGCCAGTTCCCCACACCCATGCCAGGCCACTGCATTTCCCTGAAACAGCCAGCACAGTGGGAGCTACAGGAAGCTGTTTCCAACAAGAGCTGCTTCTTTCACAGTGACCAACGGACGTTCCAGAGGAAGCCACAGTCGGCTTGGAGAGGGCTGGGAAGAACATCAATGCTCACAGCTCCAGCCAAGGGAAACATTCTAGGGTTTTCCAAGCACCCCAACTGGAGGCAGGGTCCAGGTATCCCCCACGTCATATGTGCAAGAACAGCCTTCTTCAGAGCACTCGGTGAGATGGATGGATAAGCAAAGCAAAGAACTATACTAAGGACAATTCCAACCTTCCCTCCCTTCCCTTCTGCAGCCATGGAGATCTGGGCACTAAGGCACTCCCGCGGTGACTGCTTGCTTCCACTGAATCATCCCTCCACCCCCACTACCCAGAGACCCAGCTGTGATCAGCCCCCACTCATTCCCAGAAGCCAGAAACAAAACACACCATACCACCACAGAGAGCAGACGGCTCCCTCAGTGCACACAAGAACCTGGGTGGGTATGGTGTGGCACCTCATCCCCTGTTACTGAAGTCCTAGCATTCTTTCAGTCATTAGAAGCCAGAAAAGTAGGCAAACAGCACGACAGATCTTGGGTGACTCTGGGCTCTTGCCAAGATCCCTTTATCTGTTTCCACACAAACAGGTCAGTGACTCAAAAGAATGCAGACAAGCATAGCCAAATCCACTCACAGGACACTTGGTAGTATCACTGTAACCAGGTGCATATGTCCCTTGAGGGCCACAGGCTCCTGCCCTGACTTTACGATCACTTCCACTTCCAAATCTTGGTCCTCTGTTTCAGAAATAAGAGGACACTGGCAGCTATGAGTCTAGAACCCAGGGATCTCTATGTAGCAGCACAAAAGCTTGGCGACAGGACCTTATGTGCAGAGAGAGCAGCTCTGTGAGCAATCTGTGTATGTAGTTAGCAATCTGTGAGCTTCCTACGCTGTGGCTCTGGTGACATGGCTGCTTCCAGAGGGTGATCTGGGATAACCTCTCAAAGTACCTCAAAAGGCAGCAAGATCATCGGTGTGCAATCCTTGATCTAGAAAAGGGACCAGACTCCACTGGGTCACAAGAGAAGGGGGGAGACACCCTTGATGGAGTAGTGTAAGCAAGTCAGCATGATAGGACCCATGAGGTATCATCAGTGGCTACAATAGACACTGACCAAAACCTGTTCCTGACCACACGGGGCACCAGGGGCAAAGCACCTCTCAGCCAATGATCCCAAGCCCCCAACTACATAACACCTAACTCCTAAACCCACAACTCCTTTCCCTTCCCTGGCAGCCAGGGAGAAGAGAGACTCCCCTCACTGTTCGGCTCTCCTAGATCTCACAGAAATAATTTAGTCTGTGTTTTGATTCAGAACAAAGAAACTTTAAAAAAAAAAAAACATTTCAGTTGAAACTTGCATAATTCTTCTAAAGGAGAAAACTTCCCTCAACTTTCGCAATCCTTAGAAAGAGACACTGTTGCAGAATCCAGCCCCAACCATGGCCACCTCACCTCCCGCCAGACAGCAGGGCAGGCAAGCCCCTCAACCGCAGCCTCCCTTCTGGGGCTGCAAAGACAGCAGCTCAGACCTGGGGAGTGGGGGGAAGGGGGGGAAGGCTCTGCTCTAGGGCAGGGCTGGGTTCACACTTGGCCCAGACTTCCTCACCCTCTACATCCTGTCTGCCCTTAAACACTTCAGACAGACATTACACAAACCAGCTGCAGGGGAGGTTGAGAAATGGCTGAGAGAGAGTCAATGACCTTACTCCTGGAAGCTTCTTGATGACCAGGGCCTTCAGTGGGCATCCAGGGACAAAGGTGAGGGCTACTCAATGACCCTGCTTCCTCCAGATGGTGAGGGACCCAAATAGCTCCCAGAGGAGCTCCAGAAGGTATCAAGATCGATGGACAAATAGGCCAACAGGCTATGCTTTGAGAATGTGGCTCTCTCAGAGGTGGGTCTGCACCGATACTCATTAACCCCTCCCCGCACAGCTGGCTACAGTGTCCTAGACCCCACTCGCAAACTGCTGTCCCACTCTCTGAAGACCTACTGGCCTTGGACTGAAACTACCACCTGGCAGCCATCCTAGACCCAAAGAGCCCCCTTCTTTTACTCCTGGACTAGGGCCTGACCTCAGGAACAGATTCTTGGCCCAAGCATCTGGAGGGGAAAAAAAAAAATCAATACCAACTCTAAGAAAGTTGAACACTCTTCAAAAAGAAGCCGGCCAGTGAACAAAGTGCAGCTGACCTTTTAAAGAACACCTAGACCTGCAAGTGTCCAGGAGACAGGGTCCCAGCATATTGGCACTGTCATCTCCTAAGGCAATCTTCATGGAAGGAAAAACCACAACTGGCTAGTGATACACAAATGTGACCCCACCACTCAGGAGGCAAGACCTTATCCCAAGAAAACCAAAAGAGCAAACCACAACCCACTGAGAGGACTTCTGAACCCAGCACACCTTACTCAGCTCTGTACCCTAAGGCCACAGCCATGTCCCAAACATACCCAGGGCTCAGTGCCCCCTAAAGCTGACCATCGACTGGGTATCTAAGAAACATGACATCAGTCCTACTGTCCCACTCTGAGGAATCCCAACGGTCATCAAGTGGTATCAGCTGACAGAAGAAAGTACTGAGAACCCAGGCTTCAGAACCCAGAGATGCCGTAACCTACGATAACCCAAGTTCCTCCACACCAAAGCCCGTTTCTCAGACCCACAGGTGGGATCCTGCTCTAGCTGGAAGGAGACCAGAGCCTGCAAAGGCAGCTGCTTGTGACTACAAATCCTCCTATGAGACATCAGTCACATCCCATGAGGGACACAAAGTGGCGGCTCGAAGGCCACTGCCCATTTTCCTTTCTATGTAGAGATCCTGAATTCTGTGGGAAGTTAAACAGCTATCAAACAACCCAAGAGGAAAAGAGAACTGTCCAGGAACCTGCTGGTGGAAGGGAAGGCTCAGAGACTTCCATCCATCAGTTCCTGACACCAAAAAAATGATCTTAGGACAGGTTCAACAAAGCATTAGTCTTAATTTACTTCAGAAAAAAATGAGGTGCAGAGGGGTTAAGCAACTTGTGCAATCTCACACAGCCAGTGAGGAAGAGAGTGGGAATGTGGTCCCACAGCCAAATTGGCTCCCTATGTATCTGGTAGGAGCACTCAGGCAGCCTGCATTTTCTTCGAAGCTTTACCAGCAGAAGTGGACATTTCCTGTTTCCCCGTGACATTAGGAGGGTATTGCAGAAGACCACCAGTCTTCCCACTGTCACAGCTCACATGCCAAAGCCCGGGGTATGGCAGCCCGCACACCCATATACTCAGTAACTACAGGAATCACAACTCTACCTCAACCAGGCCAATTCCACCCGATCCAAGCAGACCCTACCTCACCGCCAGAGAGAAGCCGCCTCAGGCAGCCTGCCACAGGGCAGAGCGGCCAAAGACAGCGCCAAAGAGAGCATCAAGGACTCGGCAAACCCACTGACCTCTACACTTTCCCACCATGGGTTCAAGAACCCACTCCTCTCCACAAAGCACTCAGCTCACCCCTAAGTTCAAGACAGTCCACGGGCCTGTCAGGAACTGCATGCCCTGAAGTTCCAACCCGCTCTGTCCCTTGTGCCCTCCTCCTCTGTGGACCAAAAATGTTAACATAAGCTATGAAGGAAGGAAGGTGATCCTGACTTCTAGTGAACAAGAGCGGGCACTCAGGACACTCCTTAGGACAAGAGGAATCTGGGCAGCCATGGGTCTGCACCCAGACTGACCTCCCCTTCCTGGGTGTTATACGTATGAGTCACCGAGATAAACACATGGCTGCCCTGTGGAGACTGAAAAGAGGACAGTCCAGCCTGAACCCCCAACTACAGACTCAAGGGATCAGCAACCCTGACGGCAGAGCTGAGAGGCAGAGCTGACCCAGGAGCTGGGAGCACCTTACAAAGAGGAAAGAGTCATGTAAGCACTCAGAAGCTGGTCAACCTCTAGAACCTAAGCTGAAGCCACCACTGCCTGAGAGGAGCTGGAAGTACAGAGCACCTGAGAAACTTCCCTTCACTCAACAAGTGACGTGTCAGAGCGCTCCCAGGGTGGCTAACAGGGAAGAGAAGCTAATACAAACCATGGCGGAAATGACCCAAGCACATGACCATGGCTCAGCGCACTGCCCTGCCTTCCAACCCTACAGTGCGGGCATGGGTATCTGAACCACCTCCTCTGAGCCCAAAGAATCTCATACCCAGCACCACAGGACTTGTAAGAAGACAGCAATCTTCTACTCAGCAGCAGCTGGGACAAAGGGAACCATGTTGGTCCCCTAAGCCTAGACAGAAAGACCACAAACACACAGGACCCAGACAAATACAAACACAGACACACCCAATTCAGACAAGATTCTCTGCCTGCTCCCGAGATAAGAGGCGTGAAGGCGTCCCAGAGGCACAGCCTCTCCAGTCCCACATCTCTACAGCGGTCCCAGCAAGCCGCCAGACACGTGACCTCAGGCTATACAAGGGTGCAAACCACCTCAGACAGACAGGTCTCCACTGGTGGACCCTACAGACAAGTCCATTTGAAAAGACCTGCATGCAACGTCTCCCACCCGGTCCGCTGGCCCGGCTGACGCAAAAGTGCCACAGAACGCACAGCATATGCACACTCTCTGCAGCACCCAGAGAGTGAGGCGACCATCCTTCTTCAGAGCCCCTCCCCCCACAACTCTGACACTCTGCTGGAGGGGCGCCCAGAGAAAACCGGGCTGCGGCATCTATTCACAGATTTAGAAGAAAAAAAAAAGTTTGATGCAATAGCTGAATTAATTAGGTCTCCCAAGAATAGCTGAGCCAATGCAGCATTCTGTGTGTGCGATTTAATAAGCCTGGATATTTAAAAGTTGAAGATACTTAGGATGCATATGCAAAGAAACTTCCTGTGGACTCCAGTGAAATGATTTAGGTACCAAGTGGCCCAGGAAATGCCCAAGCGGATCTCACAAAGCTTTCTTTGACTTGCATACAACACAGCCTGGGCTGACAAGCCTCCGACACCAAGCACAAGAGCAACAGAAGGAAATGGGTGAGTCCAAATAAACTGCAGGCCATCAGCAACTCCGGCAGGCCGCTGACCACGCCAAAGGGGCCCTCGACGACGTGAACAAACAGGAGACTCCAGGGGCTGCAAGTGCCAAGTCCCTGCCAAGACAGCTAGCTAGCTTCACTTTAGCTGTCTGTGCCCCGCGATTAAAGACAAAACAGGAGAGGTCGTAAACACGCAAGGATAACCAGCTGAGGACCACAGGAAGGAATCCCGGTCATCAGAGAGAAAGGGGGCAAACTTCATTCTCACGGGGACAACTCTGTCGAGGTCCCATAGCGACATGGGCCAGAAAGTCACAGCCTAGGTCCAGGTACTCTAACCTCCCAGAGCTTGAGGCAACCTCTTTCTCGGACCTTAAGAGCTTAGCATGTATTGTCATGGGCTATGAGTCCCGAGAGGGCTTTCCCGGTTCACTCTACTCCATAGGTACAGCGCTCAGACAGCAGGAAGGTGGCCTTGTGGCCTTACCCACAAGAGGCCGACAAGCCCCCTACTTCCCTGAAATCAAAACAACCCAAGGCCAGGTAAGGTCAAACCACGAGCCCCAACCTTTAGAACCCAGAGTCCCCAGAGCAGAAGGACCCCACCTAGCCACCATGGGCATAGCTTGCCAACCCCCCCAAGACCCCGGGACACTTACCCGTGGCACCCTCCGCTTGTACTTGTTGGCATAGTCGAACTTCTCCTTCACGTCGTCCAGGCAGCGGCCAAGGCGGGCCTGCTCCTCCTTGCCCGTGTAGTCCTGGCTCAGCAGGATGTAGGCCCGCCAGTTGGCTGAGTCGAAGCCCCAGTGGCAGGTCCGGTTCTCCAGGGCCTTGTGCGAGTGTACAACGAACTTGTGCGGCGGGTACATGAGGCGGCAGTCGAGGCACTGGATGCAGGCGGCGCTAGGACTGCTGTACAGCTCGGGCACCAGCAGCCCTTTGCACTTGCCGAAGCACTCGTGGTACACGCGGACGCTGCGTTCGCTGAGCTCCAGGCCCAGCGCCAGGCTGGCCGCCAACTCCTTCTTGCAAGGCGGCGGGTAGGCGCCGCCGTAGAGCAGCGCGTTGCACAGGCGCTCCGCGTCCGTCTTGGTGATGAGCCCGCAGGAGGGCGCGGAGAAGGGCAGGATGCCCATGACTTTGAGGATCTCCAGCTGGTCGGCGGTGCAGCGCGAGCAGTAGATGTGCAGCTCATCGCACACCGAGTTGATCTGCTGCAATGAGAAGTCGCGCAGCACCGAGTTGAGGATCTGCGGCAGGCACAGACGCTTCTCGCCTCCCACCACGAAACAAGAGATGGTCTCCCCTTCCAGCACGGTCTCACAGCGCTCGGTGGAGCGGTCCGACGGCATGAAGAAGGGCCCGGGAAGCACGGGTGGCGGCGGCTGGATGGCAGGCAGGTGCAGCACGGGCGGCGGCTCCGCGGCAGTGGGCACCGGCGCCGGCACTGTGGCCGCACCCGCCTCCTTGGCGCTCTCCTTCTTGTAGGCCTCCTGCGCCCAGCGCGCCGAGAAAGCGGCCGGGCCGCCCAGCGAGCTCATGGAGCTCAGGTGGAACTGCTCCAGCGTCTTCTGCAGCCCCGGGTGCGGCTGGAAGCCGCCCCGGCCGGCCGCTGCAGCTTCCATGGTGCGATCGGGCTCCCCCGGCCGCTCCC
>NW_021620991.1:290117-403233 GCF_004785775.1 Grammomys surdaster | reverse complement strand
GCCCCGCCTCCCGCGTTGTTTGTTGCTGTGCGTCCGCCTCAGCCGGAGTGCGGGCCAGGAATGTGACCAGCTCCGGGCGGGCTCTTCCAAGAACGCGCGCTCCCCCTCCCGGGCTCAGTGGCGCTCGGCTACACCCGGACCGGACTCGGCCAAGCTCGGCTTTATCCGCCCACAGCTCGACTCCACTCGGGTCCCCCGTACCGGAGCTCGGCCCCTCTCGGCACTGCTCGGCCCTGATCGGCCCTACTCGGTCCCGGCTCGGCCCTGATCGGCCCTACTCGATCCGCCCCGCCTTGTAGAGGCCACTGGAGGCGGCCACAGCGGAGGCGCCTGGGGCCCCCCTTCCGGCCGAGGCCGCTTCCTGCGCGGCTGGGAAGACTCCGGTCCTGCTGCCACCACGGTCTTGGGGGCCCCCCGAAACCCACAAGGTCCCTGCCACAACCACAGGCCAGCTGAGTGGCGGTCCGCAGTAGATCTGCGCCGCTGCCGCCCTACATCCCGGGGTCCCCATTCTATGGAGACACTGGGAAGTAATCTTCGCTCCCCACACTGCTGGACGTCGTGCTACACGAGACACTCATAACAAGGACACTACAAAACAAAACCCAGGCGCCCTCCCCCATAGCAAGGATGCCACAAAACATTCGGGTTCTGATACAAGAACGTCTCAAAGCACGTTAGGGTCTCCACACAACCGAAGTTCCTGTCCCCGTATGATAGGGGCAACACAACATGCATTCCAGGTCCCTACATAAAGGACACCACAGAACACTCATGCCAGGTTACTCTTATGAGAGAAGATAGCACAAAACCCCATGTGCCTACACAACCTCACAAAGAACTCACCCAAGGTCTCCAGAAGCAGAAGGACTGCCCAAAGTACTTCTGGGTTTCCGTGTGTAGTGAGGATACCACCTGATATACAGAACTCCACACTCAAGAACGACACAGAATTGCAGAACCTACGAGCTCATCGAATGATCTAGAGATGCAGCGGAGGCACAACTGCGGAAAGTCCCTGTGTCACTGACAGGCTACATCGACCACCCCATGAACGGTGACCCAGCCTCTCACCGGTGATACAGATACCAGCAACATCTGTCTACTGGACCCTGTTCTGTGAGGTGGGAACTTTGGAATGCAATCCCGCATTGAAGAAGCTGTGCCTAGTAGCTATTGACCTCAAGAAGGGTCAATAGCTATTGACCCTATTGAGCCTGCCATTAGTCAATAGCTTGGACAGCAGATCTCTGTGATTCTCAGGCTGGCAGCTGCTATGATCCTTACCCTGCAGCCTCCAGGACTGCATATCGATTTGCATATCTAGGTTATGGCCTGAGTAGGACAACACTGGCCCTCCATATATTAGCTATACAATGGGATCAAAATAGGACAGTCTTGCTGGGTAACACCCAAAGTAGTCAACATATAACAGAGTGGCTGACACAGGGATTCAAAACCTGAACCTGAAAGGACAGATTAAGTGAACAAGTGGGAAATTTTCCCCTAAAAGACCCAGTGCCTCATACTGGCCTGGGCATAGGCCTTTCCTGATTGGTGAAGTAGGAGGGCCATACCCAGGGCAGCCTGGGTTATCTTCAGCTTGTGACAAGTTTCTTATCTCCTGGGTAAGATCAGAACAGACACAAACCAACACTCCTAGACACAGCGCCTACCTTGGGACTGGCCACGCATCTCTGTGCAAGCCTCAGCCACCCCTACCTCAAGGCAGGCCTTGATATTCAAAGTGTGTTTCCCTGTCTGGAAACTAGATCATTCCCAATACAAGACAAAAGACTGCTCCTGCATTCCCACAGTGCCTAGGGGATCATCCTTCCTTTTTAGCACAACTCAGGCAGGCTCTGAGTTTACTCTTCTGATTTCATTCATAATGAAGAGCTCCCTCTCTTAGTTGTCTCTTCTGTCAATACATATGACAACTGGTAGAAGATTGGCAAGATAGCTCAGCAGGTAAATGGTTACCCTCAAGCCCAACACTCTAAGGGATAGAAAGAGAAAAATGTCTCCCGTAACTTGCCTGCTGATTTCTGTACATGCACTACACCATGAGCCTCCCCACAACTTAAAAACTGTTTTTCAGTGTAGCAAAATAAACAGTTGGGTTTTTTTTTTAAGACAGCTGATTATTTCATGAAGGGACTATTTAAAAAAAAAAAAACAAAAGAGACGTAGTTGTATCCCCATCAATAGCTTGATCTGTCCACATGCAGACTCCATTCAAATTAATGTCACATTTGAGAGAGTGACTTCCTTGCATGGGATTATATTCCATCCAATTCAGGCAAATTATAATCCAAAGAAGGTAACTGAGATAGCCCTTGAATGATCTGTGCATGCTAAAACACACTTTTTATTCAAGTATTTGGGAACAGAGTCAAACAGGTCTCTGAGTTCCAGCCTAGCCTAGCCTACACAGTGAGTCCCATCTCAAAACAAACAAACAAGAAACTTGTGATCATTATCTTAGCTGGGCCTTGAACACCATTCTGGGTGGCCAGTGCTTTCAAAGATGCTAAATGTATCCTGTAGCTCTCTGGATGCAAGACTCAAGTCAGGAACTAGCATTGACTCCTAGGTGCAGAACCCAGCGAAGCAGCCATGACCAGGTGCAGCATAAAGGTACTCATCCCTAAAGGGCATATAGGAAGGAGGTGCAGGGTAAAGAGCTCTAGAAAAACAGGGAAGATCTCAGGCTGGATTCTGTAGCTTCTGACCTCAATGGACTCAACGGTTTCCCCTCTCCATTCAAGAGGATTGAGTTTCTGAAAAAGCCGGACTCACAGGGTCAGGGCAGCTGTGACAGACAGAGCTAGCAAGGCTCCATGTGCTCTCCGAGCTCAATGGAGATTTTTCACCTGCTGGCTTTCTTCCTTCAACCCCTCCCACAGCTGTTCTGGCCCATGACACAGTCATGCTATGGGCCAGGCCTCTATGTGGGTAAATGGAGCATAGGCACAGTCATTCCTGGTGAAGAATTGGAGGCTTGGTGCCTGCCTAGAGGATGCAGGCAGAAGCAGGGACCCAACTTCACCAGGCCCACCAAGCTCACTACCTGGACCTTACCATACTGGTGTGCTTGGATAGCTTGTCCCCCTTCCAGATGTGCACACTTGCTGATCTCCCTAGATAAGTGTCAGCTAGGGTCTGATGGGACTGATGGGAAAGGAGAATTACCTGTGTGTGAAAACACCATAATGAAACTCGTTACTTTGTATGCTAGCTTAGAAATTAAAGAATATAAAGAGAAAGAAAAAAGGGAACCATATGGTGTTGGGTGATACCGTGTGACTTCCCATCATACCTATAAACATGTGTTTACACAAACATGGCCGTCACTCTTGACTTTATCCACTGGAGGAGGGACTCCAAGCATCAGTCTCTGGGCATCAGAGAGCAATGCAAGGCACAAACCTTGGCTTCTGCATTCCAGTCTCCTGAAAAGACCCAGAGTCTGGAGAGAAACACTGAGAAGCAGGTAAGCCTGGGACAGGTGAGAAGGAAGACACCCCAAGAATGAAGGCATGAGCAGAGTACACAGAATTTGGGGGAGCTCCCCTTAGCCAGATAAGATGATGTAATGGACAACAGGGACGGGTAGTAATCACAGAGCAAGATATCACAAGTTCATACACATTTTTTTTTTTTTAAAGATTTATTTATTTATTACGTATGAATACACTGTAGCTGTCTTCAGACACACCAGAAGAGGGCATCAGATCTCATTACAGATGGTTGTGAGCCACCATGTGGTTGCTGGGATTTGAACTCAGGACCTCTGGAAGTGCAGTCAGCGCTCTTAACCACTGAGCCATCTCTCCAGCCCGTTCATACACATTTAACATTCACTAAAATATAATAGTTAAAAGCTAAATGAGAACCATTTACATATTTAAAAGTATCTTCTCCAAAACTGCTTATTTGTTACACAGGGAAAAGAATAATTTTCCAGTAGAGATTCTGGGGGCTACTATTTTAACTGAGTCACCAGAGTGGATCCTGTAAATAATAAGAAATAGCTGCCCCACCTCTGTAGTGTGAGCAGACCCTGTACCCACCACTGTCACTATCTCCAAGACCCACAACCTACATCTAACCATGACAAGTTGTCAGCAATGAGACATTCAAACATAGATCTGGGCACTTTCCCCGGAAGCCTTAGCAGGAGCCTTATAGGCATCAGGGCCACTGCAGGCAGGGAAAGACCAAGCATGTTGAAGGCTAACCAAGACAAAGAGACAAGGACATTTCAGTCTAACATGTGCTCCTGACCAGGTTGACATATCTTGTCACAACAAAAGGCATTACTGGGACAACCAGGGAGCCCTGGATTGTGTCTCAGTCTCAACATGACCTGCTTTGGATGGCCCTCTTAGGGTATTACAAAAAATTGTCCTTGGGGTATGGAGAATTGCCATATTAGCCACTGAGTGTCAGAGTGATGGACTCCTGAGTTACTCTTGCAGCATTTCTGTAAGTCTGAGATTGAATCAGAGTACAAACCTTATTGTGTAAGGCAGGCTGAGTTCTCCATCTCTGCTGAGTACATATGAATGACAAAACAGGCTAGAGAGGCTAGAGAAAGTCCTCTTGGGGGTCCTGTGGGAACAGACAAGATACCAGAGGATGTGCTACATACAGCTCAACCAAGACAGCACAAGATCCCCTTCTCGGTCCAAGCACAAATACACAAAATAAATATGCCAGGAGAAAAATGTGCTGTTTAAACATTCAACAAAAATGTGTAAGGAGAGGTAGAAATAAGCATGGGACCTACTCATGCCACTGTTGTAAGAATGAAGACCAGATTGTCAGCATGAGTCCTGGGGAAGAGTCCCATTCAGTGAGGGGTAGGGATTAAGGCCAGGGTGGGACAGAGTAAGGTAAAGTGTCCATTCTGAAACAGTAGATGGGACTTGGCTTCTGTCAAGACAAGACCTAAGTAAGGGCTGTCCAGTCTGAGGACAACCAGCTCAGACTGATATAGAGGATAAAAGGATTCAAGAAAATATAGAGCCGGGCGGTGGTGGCACACGCCTTTAATCTCAGCACTTGGAAGGCAGAGGCAGGCGGATTTCTGAGTTTGAGGTCAGCCTGGTCTACCGAGTGAGCTCCAGGACAGCCAGGGCTATACAGAGAAAACCTGTCTCGAAAAACCAAAAAAAAAAAAAAAAAAAAAAAAAAAATGGAACCGAAACAGGATACGTCTAGTTGTCTCAGATTGGGATGAGAACTTGTTGGAAGATAATAAGAGAAGATTACCTTGGATCTGGAAAAAACTCAAGCGATTAAAAAAAGAAAGCAAAGAAAATACTAACTTCAGGGAAAAAAACAAAGAGAAAAATACGAGCAGAGTTTGCTACTTGGCTCAGCTGTGAATAATATTTACATAGTTATAGTGATATAAATGACTTAACAAGAAATTATGATATTGCTCGCTTAGGAAGAGAAAAGAGAAAGCTAGGTAGGTAGAGAGCATTGGGCAAGTGTAGTGGCTCACACTTTAATCCCAGCACTCAGGAGGCAGGTGAGTCTGGTCTACAAAGGGAGTTCAAGGACGGCCTTGACTTCACAGAAAAACCATCTGAGAAACAAAATAAAAACAAAACAAAACAAACAAACAAAAAAAAAAACAGCCGAGCAGTGGTGGCACAGGCCTTTAACCCCAGCGCTTGGGAGGCAGAGGCAGGCAGATTTCTGAGTTCGAGGCCAGCCTGGTCTACAGAGTGAGTTCCAGGACAGCCAGGGCTACACAGAGAAACCCTGTCTTGAAAAACAAAACAAAAAACAAACAAACAAAAAAAAAACAAGCAAACGGACCCTCATCCTCAGTTATATCTTACCATGCCTTAGCAGCTAAACATGGGACAGAAAGAGACTTGTAATTTAGAAATACAGAGAGTGGTAAGACAAAAATGTTTGAAAAGACTTAAGAAAGCTGAGTAAGGAAACTAGAAGACACAGCGGGAAGGTCTAAAAGAGGCTTACATCTTGTAACTATCTCAACTTTGGGGGCTTTTAAAAATAAATAAGAATTTATTTTATTCTTATGGCGTGCACGTGCCAAGGCTTACACATGGAGGTCAGAGGTCACGCTCGGGAGACTGTTTCCCACCATGTGAGTCTCAGGGGTCAAACTCAGGTCATCAGCACCTTTACCCAGTGAACTGTCTCGTCAGCTCTTTTCGGTTCTTCTACGTATCTGTATTTCATCGGTAAAAAATAAACGTGCTGGAGGTATAATTCAGTGGCAGAGTGCTTGCCTATATGAAGGAAGAAGGAATAAAATGGAAATGATAGTTTTTAACATTTTTAGGTTATTTTGTTTTGTTTATTTGTGTGTGTTTTGTTTGTAACATTGTATGTGTCAGGTCCTGTGGGACTGGAGTTAACAGACAATTGTGAGCCGAATTGTACATGCTCAGAATAAAACCCAGGTCCTCTGTGACAGCAACAAGTGCTCTTCATCGAGGAGCAAACTCTCCAGCCTCCATAAAATGTTTTAAACTGAAATTAATCACTATCAATGTTCCTGGAAAAAGCTGCCACAGCACTTTGATTTTATGTGCCTGTGTGGTGCTAGGGATCGGACTCAAGGTGTTACATGTTAGCCAGGCATTTAAGCACCAAGGAATAACCCAGGCTGGTACTTAGAAACTTTACAGCTTTCATCTTACATGCAAAAACAAAACAAAAAGAAGAAGAAAGTGGGTTTTGCAGAGTGAAGGGGCCATTGGCGTTTTATATTTTCTTCTTTGCAAAAACCCGTATTTTCTAGGTTTTGTTGTTTTTTTTTTTTTAAGAAGATACTTTTGGTTTTGTTGATCTTCTCTGTTGTTTCTTTCTCGACCATTCTATCCAAGAGGAACGTCCCCTACAATGGGAACTTCTGTAGAATCAGCCTCCTTGTCCATACAGGGTCACTTGTTCTGGGTGGTCTTAGGTATATGCCTGTCTCCCCTAGGATCATCCTGGAGCCAGAGCAAGCTTGGGGTCATTTCGTGGGTCCCAGCATCCCACAGGCAGTTTGATCTGCCTCCAACACACAGGAAGTAAAAACAGGGCTTGTCCTAGAGTTATGTCTATGGGCTCTTGCGATCTGTGAGAACTAGAGGGTAAGCCCGGCATGCCGCAGCAGCAGCTAGTCCTGCAGTAGCTGACTACCTCAGTCAGCGGTAGGCCCAGCTCCTGCTCTGTTCCACTTCCAGCAGCACCCTCCAGCAACTTCTGATCCTTAACATCCTGTGGTGGAAAAAAAAGAAAGAAAAGCAGGACCTCTTTCCCTCTTTCTTGTTTGCCATGTCAAACAAGAGTGCCTGTTTGCCTACATCACTGTTAGCCTAGAGAAGGCAACCATGGGGTTACCACCCTCTTAAGCCCAGCAGAGGACAATGACCAATCTTAGGAGACCATTGATCCCTGACCTAGGCTGGGGAAGCAGGGTGAGCTCCTGGGCCCTTCTCTTTTGGAAGACCCCTATCTAACCCATTTGCCTGATACAGAATTCTAAGGCTGAGGGCACATCGTCAGACACGAGGGGGCTCCCATCCTGAGCAGCATAGGCCCTGGGGCTGATGATGTATCCAAAGCCTATGGACGGCCAGCACAGCATTCCACAAAAGGCCAGGCTGGAGGAGCTGTACACCAAGCCTGGAGGAGAGCATATGCGGACACCCTATCCTACAGTCCCACCAGAGCCTCCTGGACCCTGTCCCTTGAAGCATGCTGTGCTGCTCTGGAATGTGCACCTAGCCTGCCTTAGGCTCCAGACACACTGAGCTGATCACAGCACAGCCGCCCTATGCCCATGGCCTGCAGCATTCTGCCAGGCCTCAGCCCTAAGGCTAAAGCTGTGGTCCCAAGTGGCTAATGGGTTCATGTGTAAAACATGAGGGCGAAGGCCCAGAGCCACAGGGCAGAGGGGCAGGGATCATTGCAGCCCCAGTAAACCCCTCATCCCTGTCATCTTCTGGGCTCCCTTTGCTGTTGCACTGCCTGACATACGGGCAACAGTGGCACTGTCACCCATCACATAAAGGTTTAGTCTGCTTCTCCAAAAGTTAAGGGCACTTCTCAATACCTCTTGCAGGGCCCAAACCTACAGTGTTGTTAGGAATCGTGGTAGAAGTTCATGTACTACAAGATCAGGGGCCCTAGTGTTAGATTTATTTCACCTTAAGGCTCAAAGGGTAGTGTTAACACGCTAACCATTTGAGGACACTAACTGGTAATGGGGCTGAGTAGTGAAGGCGTGTTGGCTTAGAGCTCATACACCATTACCAAGAAAGTACAGGATGGGATATTTTCAGAGTCAGACTCCAGGGACCTTGAGGAGACCCTACTAGACTCTCACTCAGATTCTTACCCTCCCAGCACTCAGGCAAGGCGCTAAGATCTTTCTCTTATGTAGAGGGAGTCCAGCCTTCAGACCCAGACCAAATCCTCATAAGAGCCGCAACCTCTTCCTCTCTTCCTTCTTGCTTCTCCCCTTAGCACCTGGGCAGTCGCAACTCCTTTGTCTCCACTCTCTTCTTTCAGGCCTACAAGTCAGGGCCTCAGATGCTCCTCAGGGGCTGCCTACCTCTCAAGATTTGGCATCTTAACATGTAACAACCCAGGCTGATGAGCCAGGTCTCTCATGACCCATGTACCCTCACTCTGCTTCTTATTGTCAGGGTCTGCTGGCTAGGTTGTGAGCAGATTAGAGACTCTCACTGCATCTTAGGGAGTAGTACAACGTCCCAGTAGAATTGCCAAAGTAAGGTGGTTGTTTGGGCCTGCTCTGGAAGAGGTTTCCTATGTGACTAATATTAAGCCTACTGATTATCTTGGTCCCAAGGAAGCACCAATGGCTCCTAACATAGCCTCTTTGAAGCACCCTCCATCTCGGGACTTAAAATCCCTCCCGTAGATGAACACTAATATGCTGCCCCGACCCCATCCTAGGTGTACACATGGGTTGTAGACCTGCTCGTTACAGGAGGCAGGTGATGCTGCACGTGCCCCTAAGAGGCAGAGAAAGCTGTAAGAGAGGAAAGGTGGGTGAGCAGCTATTGGTCTCAGAATCCAGTTCCACCAGAGCCACTCTTCGAGCAAGCATGTGCCCTGGTTTTCGACCCTGTGAGTGGAGGAGGATCAGGAGGCAGAGGGCGGCTGGGCTTAGGAAAGAGCTCTGTTGCCTCTTACCCCTCCACACCCTCTGGAGCTTCTCCAGGGAAGGTCCTGGGTAACTCAGGAGGAACCCTTTCCTCTGAATCACGGTCCTTCTGGCACCAGGCTGGAGGGGGCAGCAGGGAGGACTTGGGCCTGTGACTACTTGGTGATCAACCATCACATCCACCCGACACACCCAACATCCCAGGCCAGCAAGAATACCAGCGTCTCATCCCATTCAGGATCGGGGGGGGGGGGGGCTTCTTGCTTGCATAGACTCAGCTTGTAGCTCTGCTGCCCTTGCACCCCTGGGTTGGTGTAGCATCCTTCTCCCTGTACAGGCCTCAAGCCCCTCTCTCCTGGAAACAGGGCCTCCTCGTAAATCTGAGCCACACTTGGTTCCTGAGCAGGCCTCCTCCCGCCAGCCCGCCCTCCTGCCGTCATTTCTGGCAGGCCCTTGCAGTGAGCTCACGCGTTACATAAGGCATTCGAGCTATTTCTTGGGGGAACAGCTCCCCCTTCGTGGGGCTCTATTTACCCTCACCCTCCTCAGCCACCAACTGCCAAGCCAAGGGAGGTCTGGGCATGAAAGGACAGACCCTGTTCATGGAAGGGGTTGCCTCTACTCCTGCCTAAGGGGCCCCCTTTCGATCAGAAAACAGTGGTATTTGCATGAAGGATACAGGAGCCCAGATGCCCAGGACGTGGCACCTCAGGGAGCTCCGAGTAGAGGTGCAGAAGAAGGAAGGAAGGAGGGAAGGAGGCAAGAAGTAAGAGAGAGGGGTGAGGAAGGAAGTTGCACTCCGGGCTTCCAGGGCAGCAGATATCCACCCACTATAGGACAGACTTTTGTCTCTGCCACTCCTCCAGGAAGGTTCTTGGGTCCATCTCAGGGCAACTAAATTGTCCTGGGGCCTCAAGCTTGATGTTACCTAGTCAGCTACTAGAGTCTACTTTGGCCAGGACGTAGGTTCCTCTGGGACTCTGGAAGGCAGCGGCTGCTTGGGAAGGAGCCCTCAGGTGCTAAGTCTACATGCTGATTCCTGTGGCCCAGCCCAGAGATGCAGGGAATCCTCCTAGACTTGCCCCTTCAACCCCACTGCTGCATTTCTGTGGCCTGGAACTTGAGGGAACCTGTAAGGACACACAGCAGACACCCCCACCCCGCCCCGCCCCGGGCGGGGAGTGGGAGCACAGCTACAGAGACATGCAAACAGTTTGCACTGGATATTTCTGAGTGCTGGGCCCTATCCCAGCTCGTTCCACAGGGAAATCCTGGCTCATGCAAGGAGGGGGTGTTTCTCTCATATAGTCACTTTTCTTTGCTGCAACCGGGCAGGAAAAGGGCACTTGGACAGAAGCCAAAAAGCTCTCTCTCTCTGCCCCCCCCCCCAACCCTGCAGAGTCTGCCTGAGGCCAGAGTTCAGCCTGAAGGAGCAGGAAGCTGAGCTCCTTCAGCAGGCTGGCCACTTCCCCTTTCTGAGGAAGGGACACCCCGGTGGAGCAGTTTTCTATGTCCTAGCAGAGGCCATATGCCTGCAGATGTCCCCAGCTGGGAGACTCATACCATATCCTGAGTGAGAGCAATCTCCTAATAGTACCAGGGACACCTAAATCACAAGCCCTGTGGGTGGCAGTGGCCTGGAAGTACCATGGCCCCTCTCGTTAGTCTCCAGGATGGAGTCTCTGTCCTCGTGAGCAACAAGAACTTGTATTCCTTTCTCTTTTCAGACTCTGATTCTTGGAACTTACACCCTCTTGGGTTTGCTATTTTTACCCACCCTGAGCCTTCCGGTCTCCATGGCGACGCCTCCAAACAGCAGATTCCAGGCGGCAATGACGTCACCTTTCCCTTTCCTGCCGCCCAGGCCTCTAGGCGCTGCTGCTTGGGGCCCAGGGGCTGCAAGGCTTCCCTGGGCCCCATTCTGTGCCCCCTCAGAGCAGCCCCAAGCCAAGACTCCAAGGTCTGTGGACCACAGCTGGACCTCTCTACTTCCTGCTGGCCCAATAGTTGAGGCCCCGGGGGAGAGCGTCCATCCTTCTCCATGCCCCTTGGAGTGGTTCTGCCAGAGCCCCTTGGCAGAGGGCACCGGCCCAGGGGAGGTGACCCAGAAGCAGCCTCCCTCCCACTCTGGGCTCTCTGCCATGCCGGCTGCCCTGTTCTACTGAGCTGCCGCAGGCCCTAGTGGCTGGAGAGGAAGGGGCTGGCCGGCGCCAGCCTGCAGTCTGTCTGGCCTGGGAAGCTCCCCATGGCCCCTGCATCAGAAGCCAGTTCCCAAGAGAGGCAGCTACCTCAGCAGGGGGCTGAGGCGCCCACAGACTTGTGGGAAGCTAGAGTGGGAAATAGCCTACTAGCTGGCCTGCCAGGAGCTTGCAGGGGTGCACATGTACATCCAACCCCCTCGAGTGAGGGGAAAAACAGGTCACCCTGCAGGGCCCCATCCCACTTCTAGACCCTGGCCAGGCTACAGCAGATATGTTCACATCCCTTCCCACAGTTAGCCTGCCTGTGTCAGGGGCCAACCTTTTTCCTAGCTAGAGACCTCTCAGGCCAGGCTGAGAACAGGGACCCCTGTGATCCAAATAAAGTAAGAAGGTATACCTCTTGCCTTCTCTGTTCCTTGTAGGAAGAGAAAGAACATCATGTCCTACTATGGCTCAGACACTTACTGAAAGAACCGAGGAGTCTTTCCTGTGCCTGGGGGCTGTGGATGTGTAGGTAGAGTGATGGCCTATCGTGAAGCCCTGGTTTCATCCCCAGCACCTTGTAAAGCGGGTTTGGTGGCATGAGCCTATAATCCCAGCTCTCAAAAGGTAGAGACAGGAAGATCAGAAGCTCAAAATTATCTTCGGCTATACAGTGAGCTTGAAGCCAGTCTGAGCTACGCAAGACCCTCTCTCGAAAAAGAAATAAAAAGTCTTAAATTCCCCTGGTAGAATGAGCTCTGCATTGCTCTCTTCACCCATGGGGGCTTTGTCAGTCAGAGAGCCCCACTCACTCTAGACATGCGGAGGAGCCCCAAAACAGGGCTTGCTCTCTCTTGAGGCCTGCATGGTTCTGACTGATTCCTGACCCATCCTTACCACCAAAATCAGGGTTAGGAGTCAAGCAGAAAAGTAGCCAACATGGCTGTAAGATTCACTGAGTGTTAGAGGCCTACTGTGGGGTCTCTATCTTGCTGCACCCTGATAGGAAAAGACAATCCTTACAGAGCCAGGGAGAGACTGAAAGAAAGTGGTTTCTAGGCTCACATTCCTGCCTGATTCCAGGTATGAAGTCCCAACTCGCCTCTATCTGACATCGACAGACACAACCACAGGTCTGGGCAGGAGACAGGCAGGTGGGTGGCGGTCTCCAGAGCCCCACACAGACCTAGTCACCAACCAGGTGTGCGGAGTGTTCAGCTGGTGGGTCTTTCCAGCCAGACTGGCGCTCGGGAGCCCTGTCCTAAGGCTGTATCCAAGGTGAAGTGCCGGGGAAGAGGCCTCTTGAGACAGGCTTAGAGAGCCAGTGAGAGTCTGGGTTTCTGAGCCAGGTGGCTCAATTCTCAGGAATGGAAGTGGCTAATGTGGGGGAGGAGCTGTGGCTTGTCTGAGAGTGCCCACTCCGTCCTCTCTCTAGACATCAGGCAGGAAGGAGGCCGGGGACTCCTGTGGTTGTTCACCGATGAACAGCTTCCAGGATGAAATACAGGGTCACGTTCCATCAGCCCTATCAGTTTGGGGCTTTTATACAAGGCCTCCTGGTCATACTGTCATGTCCAGTTCTCTTCTACCCTAGGCATACAACGGCCTGGTGGGTGGTCCCAGTCCAAGAACTAGTCACCCTGTTCCACCTGAGTCATGATCTTGAAGGGCTATTGGTCCTTTGAGTAGACCCTAGACCAGGTCAGAATGTAGAATTAGAAGGACTGGGGTGTTGAGTCTGGGGTGGAAGGCTCACTCCTAGGTCCATCTGACCCCGTGCTCTAAAATTGGTCAAGTGTGGGCATTCTGAGTAGGCAAAGTAGCAGACAAAAAGACCCCGAGACAGGGGAGCATTTGGTCCCTATATGGCTCATGCAGGGGAATGGAAGGCAAGGTGTTCAAGAAGAAAATATGAGTTGGTTGGTTAGTCAGTCAATATAGCTTTACTCCCTGAGAGACTTGGCAATGACTGAGCGCTATATGGGACTTCAAACATCCTCCACCCCCAAACCATAACCTTAGTGGACAGGCTGAGTAGAGAGAACAGGAGTCAGGTCCCCATGCCTACCAATTACTGGGGCTTCCCAGGTACTTGAATCAACACACCCTCATGCCTCCACTTCCCTATCAGGAAAACCAAGGGGTAATGGAGAAATTACGTGAGGCGGACAAGGCTGTTTTTCCTGAACATTTTGTTCCCAGCTCTGCCCCTATCCTGGCATAAGGCTAGAATGGGCAGCTAAGGGAAAGGCCTTCCTCTGGCTAGCTCAAGCCCCTCTGGGGCCCCTGGTTAGCTACTCCTATTTTGCCCATGGAACCACTGCCCACCGACCTGCAGGATCTGCAGAACGGAGAGGGAGGGGTTCAGCAAACAGGCACCTTAGCAACTCAAAGAGGAGGGCAGAGGCTGAAGGATCCCGGGTGTGCCCCCTTGCCTCACGACCAACAGTTTCAGGGTCTTCCAAGGTTTCAAGACTGGCATCTGTCTCCACCCCGCGCCTTTCGGAGACGAGTCCACGTCCAGGCTTAGGGCTGCCCAGCAGGCTCCCATCTCCATGAGTAATATTTAACTTGGAAGGGCCCTGGGACAACTGCAGGGGAGAAGTTAATAACAAGTTTGGATTGCAATCTGCTTGCCAGGAGAGGAGGGAGGGAGAGGCATAAAGAGAGGACAGAGTTAAGGGGAAGGAAGGAGGGCAGGAAGCAGGGCATAGAGACTGGGCTCCACACACTGCTCAGGTCAGGGAATTCAGGGTTGTGGTCTGAGTGTAGCCGAGGTCCCAATGTCACAAGGTCATTTTACCTCGGGAGTAAAAACTGTAAGGCCAACTAGTGGTTAGACAGACACTGGACGTGTGGATGAGTCTACCAAGCTCTAGTTTCCCCTGCAGAACCCACCATGGATTAAAGAGAAGTCTGGAAAGCTTGTTCTGGGCAAAGACCACCACCACTATCGCCACTGCCACCCCTGCCACCATCTGCCTCCATTTGCCGCCACTGCCAACACCATAACCGCCGACTCCCGCAAACACACCACACACACACCACACACACCACACACAAATACCACTGCCCCCAACACACACACAGACACATGCACAGCACACTACACACACATACACACACACATATACACATAGCACACACATACACACCACACACATACACCACCTCTCAACACATACACCACCTCCCAACACACACACACTGTACACACACCACCTCCCCAGCAAACACACCACACATACCACACACACATCACACACACCACACACACATACCACTGCCCCAACACACACACCACACACACACACATATACACACAGCACACACACATACACACATAGCACACACACACAACACATACATACACCACCCCTCAACACATACACCACCCCCAACATGCACACCACACATACCACACACACATCACACATACACACCGCATTCCCAACACACACACCACACCCCAACACACATACCACATATACACACCACACACCACACAGGACACACATAACACACACCGCACACACGCCACACACACACCACCTCCCAACACACACACAGAGACACTGTAACTCTGAGGCTTCAACCCAAGGTTGGAAAATCCTTGAGACTGGAGTCAGAATGAGTTTCCATGCTGAGGGTGGGGAGTTGGAGGGAGTAAAACCAGAGCTAGCATGGGCTCTCTCCACACAAAGGCTGCTTGTCGAAGGGGACAGCACTTTCAGGGTTGACCACTGAAGACCTGAGCTGTACAAGGCTATGGCCATATGCCCTCACTTATCACAGGAAACAGTACGGATATTCCTGGGGGAAAAACTGCTGCATTTGTGTTTCTGGCACCTGCCTGGCATAATGTACCCCCAAAATGCAGAAGAGGCGAGAAAGTTGGAGGCCAGGCTAGGCTGCCATCACATGACTGCAGGGAGAGAAAAGCTAGGTGTCAGGAGTGCCAGGCTTTTCTGACTTTAGCCAAACTCCCATAGAGACCCAGGAGCCCTTTCCTGGCATGAGGTGCCTTCTTATTCAGAAAAGAGGAGAGAGGCCTGAATCGCTTTCTCTGCTCTACAAAACCTCAGCAGCTAATGCTGGAGGTCCTTCCCGAAAGGACCAGGGGCAGGCTGCCCTAGGTTCTACCTGGACCAGCACACTCCAGTTCTTCTAGCTGCGTCATAATTTTTGGCTCTAACCCCATCCTGTCTCATTTCCACACACCACTCACTTCTATTCCAGAGTGTGGCAAACCTATGGATTTTGGTTTTTCGTTTAGTTGGTTGGATTTTCAAGACAGGGTCTCTCTGAGTAGCCTTGGCTGTCCTGGAACTCAGGGTGGCCTTGAACTCTGAGGGATCCACCTGCCTCTGTCTCCTGAATGCTGGGATTTCAAGGCATGTCCCACCACGCCCAGCCCTATGCCTATGTGTTTGAATGACATTGTTTTTCATCAATGTGTACTTTTACAGGGAAAAGAATTCCCCTTCTCCCCCTGATCTTGAGACCATTTGTGATTTGCCAGTGGCTGTTGGGTATGTCCTCGGAGATGCAGCGACTTTACCCAGGTGGAGGACACTCTGAGACACTCCCAGAGCCTCCCTGTGGCAAAGTCACACCCACAGGATGCCTTGTGACTCTTTTGCCACTCCTGGTACCTGCAACAGTCTGTTCTTGAAAGTTGAACTCCTCTGCCTTCAACTCCACAGCCTGGGACGGATGCCTCTCTGTCATGGCTTTCCAATTTGCGAAGCACCACTTCCCTGGGTTTGAAAAGGGTTGGACAAATCAGACCTTCACACTTTATTTCTTAAGCAGAAAATCAGCTTTTACTATCAGATCACACAAACATAGAGAACTAGAGCCCAGGGAAGGTGGGCTGCAGGCCTACTTCTTCTGTGACTCTGAACAGAGCCTTCCATACATTAATGTGGCACTTCTGGGGACAGGGAGACATCCCAGATGTCACAGCATCCATGTGGTAGAGTGAGCCCACACCAATTACCATTGCACCCAGGTGGGAGTCCCTAATCTTTCTGGTCTGTAGAAAACACTGGTCTTCTAGTAGGTGACACTTAGTGCCAGCTTTCAAATATGTCCAGGCTAACCTGAGTTTCACTCTACAAGCAAAACACACTGCATTCTCAAAACCTAGAGTGAACAAAAGCAAGCATAAAAACAGGCTCATAATTTGTACGGGGTTGCTTCTACGTCAGGGACTATGTTCAACTGCACACCATAATTGACGTTAACTTCACCTACCTCTTTTTATCTTACCATAGGCGGCTATGCTAAATTTAACATGACCTATCTGTGCTTTCCATTTCTACTGTGCGGGTGTCTTGGGAGCACTTCTGACTGGGAAGTGTCCGAGCAAGAAGAAGCTGGATTCAGGTGTTGGAACTAAAGAAAAGTAGTGCTGTGAGGTCTTACAGTATGATGAACTGCCCCTGCAGGTGATCTGAGGTCTGTGGGGATCTACCCGGAAGATGGGAGCGGGGGCGTGGCCTGGCGATGGAGCTGTTGAGGAAGGGCAGGCCGTGGGAGAGGCTGGTGATGAGAGGCTCTGGAGAGGAGAGAGGTGCCAGAGGCTCTGGCAGGGCAGCAGATGGACGAAGGCAGGCATTGAGTGCAGGACACAGGAGAGGTTGACTGGGGTGCAAAACCTGGCCAGCCGACAGAAGGCAGCACCGGCAGGTGATTAGCAGATAGAGCCTGGCCAAGGCTGCCCAGCTCAGTGCCTCTTTCCGGTGGTGCGCACCCTGCAGGGTGTCCCCAGGCCATTTTAGTTGCTGGTCCAAAAAAGACTGGGCAATGGGAACAAGACAGCGGATAGATCCTCCACACCTGCTGAACGCCCACCAACTCCTCGTCAACATTGAGTGGCAGGGCCTCCTGAAGTCTTGGGTATGCAGGATTTCTAAGTCTCTGCTCATTTGGCTTAGGGCTCTTACCTGGTACTTCCACATCCTGTATCCAGGTGTACTCATTGTGTAGAAAGAAACTATTTGGGGAACTGATTGTCCCCAGTGACTGTCCTAGAGAGGAATGGGGTCCTTCCAAAGAGGACCAAGGGCAGCCTTTACAAGTTCATTCAGTATGTGCCAGGGTGGCAGGCTACAGCCAGAACCCAGCATGGGATCGCAGCACTGGCAGAATCAATGGTATGCCAAGCACCCAGGCTTGGAGACACTGAAGGACACCAGCCTGTGACCTGGCTACAGAGGTGGTGGACTGTGAACATTAGGAATTGCTTAGTTTGGCTATCTGTGGGAGATGACAAGAGGCAGCTAAGCACAGGAGCAGAGTTGAGGCCTCTTTCCACAAGTTTCCGGGGTCTTCCACAACCTGGGAGGCAGTCCATAAATCATGTAAGGAATCATGTCCAGAAGCTAAGATTCAGCCGCACAAGCTACCTAACCTTGTAGTTAGAGTTTCTGTTGCTATGATAAAACCCAGGTCCAAAAGCAACTGGGATGGGGGTTGGGGTGGTTTATTTCACTTTACAGCTAGCAGTCCATCACCCGGGGAAGTCAGAGTAGGAATTCAAAGCAGGAGCACAGAGGAAAAAACGGAAGCAGAAGGTATGAAGGAACAGGGCTAACTGGCTTGCTCTGTATGGCTTGTTCAATCTGCTTTCTCATAGTATCTGGGACTATGAGACATAGTGTCTAGGCCCAGGAGGAGTACCTACCCACAGTGAGCTAGACCTCCTGCATCAATTAAACAAAACAAACACAAAAATGTTCATAATGACCAATCTGGTGGTGGCATATTCTCAGTTGAGGTTCTCCCTTCCCAAATGACTCTAGCTTGTATCAGGTTGACTAAGTGGAAACTTAAGGGTTCTTTGGAAAGTCAGTTGTGTTGGATGGTGTTTCGCTGAAGCAGACACAGGTGAAAGGATGTTCTGCTAAAGCAAGCACATGAAAGAACACGTGATGAAGGATTCTTCACTAACGACACACATGTATTGGTCCACCTTGCACTCCTTTTGTCAGGACTCCATAGAGAGAAATGCACCAAAAAACTTCTGTTGGTGTGCTGGCAGCTTCTTACGCTTCTGTGGACTCAGGCTGATTGGTAGAGTGAGACAGACTCACATGGAATTTTGCTAAGACAGACTCACTGCCCCCGAGGCAAGACCCGTGGTGAGGACACATGATGTTTGGAGGAAGTATAAGTAGGACTCAATGGAGTGACAGAGGCTTGGCCTGCTTGCTTATAGAGCTAGCTGTACAATGCTTCTTGTTTTCCCTTTCACTGAGAGACAGCTGAAAACTTCTGGTGTCCCTGGTGGTCCCTGGTTACTCTTGCTGACTCGTGCTGATTCAGTTGAAGTCTGGCTGTTTTGCTAGGTCATGCCACCACTGCTGCTATCCCAGCACTACCGAACTGGACTGCTGGTGTATCCATGAAGTGTTTGCGAGTGGACCGAGCTGCCACTGCTGCTGCTGACCTGTGAACTGAACTGCTGATTTCCTAACAGCACAGATGGGATTTATTCCAAAGAACCATTTCTAAACAGGTCCACTTCCCCTGTGTCCTTTTTTCCCCCATTACTTCTGGTGGGTGGTGGGCTAAAAGGGAGGTTAAAGCATTTAAGAACTATCATTAAAAATAGGCTTTGAAAAGATTAAAGTTATGGTTGACCTAAAACTAGCCAGAACATCTTGGCTGGTCTTCCAGGATGGAGACTATTCTCTGTAGCTAGAGAGAGAGCTACTTCATCTCCTGACTGCTGATACCCAGCAGGACATCACTCATTGCTAATAAGCTAGGAAGACCTGGCTTCATAGCCAGTTTGACCAGTCACTGTCATGTGCCCTATGACCTTTGGTATATGCCTTGGGCCTTAGTTGGACCTGTCTGTACATGTGTCAATCAACAGCACCTCCATCACAGGGTTGGCTACAGTGAGGAGGATTTTTTGGACAAGAGCAAAATGGGTGTGGTGAGGGCTGAGGTTCCCTGGGACAGAGCATGTAGGAGGTGGTTCAAAAAGGATAGACCCAGAAGCCACACCAGCTCTGGCATGTCCCACCTGCTCAGGCCCCAGATGCAGGCTGTTATCTGTTGCCATTTTGAGGAATCAGGTACTGTCCCTAACTCCAGCCCAGGCAAAGTCTTGGGGGCGTAGGCCAGCTCTGAATCTGGGAGGTGACAGACTGCTTATACCCATCACTGAAGGGGTGGGTAGGCATGTCAGTACCAGGTTGACCTGAGAGAGAATAGCATGCTGAATGAGGCTGACTATAAACAGGGGTTATCTACACAGGCATGGCTGCCAGGAATACCTGACACAGCCGTATCTCTGTCTGGGCAATGTGGCCTCCAATGCACAGATCTGTAAGAAGAGCTAGTCTTGCTCACAGAACAGCCCATGCAAGAAAAAGAGCAGTAGATTGGAAGGCAGGGCTACCCCTGTCCCATAGAGACATGAGGTTGCTACTTGCTCCACTGAGGGCTGCCTACAATCCCTAGCCAGATAGGAACTATGCATAGACCCACATAGGAAGCCCCATAGAGAGGAAGCAAATGCTTTCTATTTCAGCAGTATCTTACACAGAAGTGGGGTGACATGGATCTGGTCGTCTTGGTGCTATGGTTTCAGAGTAACACATGGAGAATAATCCGGGGGAAAGAAGGCACTTCTTTGGGCACTAGGAAGATAGGATGCTGAGGGCATGCACAGCAATATCTGGGGTCAAGGCTCAAGAGTCTGGCAGTGCTCAGGTTTTACTGGGACAGCCCTAACTAAGCCCGCGTCTCCAGTCTACAAGGAGCACAGTGGTGGGGAAGTATAAAAATGTGGGCCAGGGAATTGGGGGATATCGCTCTATCAGAAAAGTACTCGCTACACAAACATGAAAGACCAGAGTTTGATTTTCAAAATCCCATCTAAAAAGATAGGATCACTTGTAATTTCAGCACTGGGGAGGTAGAACAACCGGATTCTTGGGTTCACTGGCCAGCAAGCCTACCCTAACTGGTGAATTCAGTCCCATCGTCTCAGAGAATAAGGTGGACAGAGGCTGAGGAATGACTCCTGTCATCAGTCTCTGATTTTGACAAGTACATACACACATATGGAAACACACACACACACACACACACACACACACACACACACACGTTCACATTAATTGAGCCAAATACCTTTCAGGTCATTTTTTTTTCCCTTATAAAATACAGATCTTCCAGGTGAGCAAACACAAGACAGAATACCCCACCCCCACCTAGCATTTTGGTTTCTTCTGAAAAGTGCCATTAAGTCCAGAGAAGTTGCTCTTCTCCTTGTATCACTGGACCTCAGGAGCCTGAGCTATGTGGCCCACTGGTTTGATTTTCCAGTGCAAGCAGAATCCGGGTGTTCAGGTGGTACCATGTGAAAGACTCTAAGCAGTTCAAACTATACGGTGGGGGTGCAGCTCACTCAAGTAGCGTGCCTAGAGTTCTATCCCCAGGGGTGAAAGGAGAAAAAAAAAATCAACAGCAACTAAAAACCAAAACCCAAATCAGAAAGTTAAAATGTAGCCAGTACACAGCCTGAAATTGATAGTTATGGTAAAGACTGCCCACAATTTGTTTACTTCAGATGCTTTTGGAAACATGTATCCACCTGGTTGAGGGGCCCAGAAGGTTAAGAGATCTCTGGCATCTGGGTCAAGGGCCTTCCCATGTGCAGGTTTCCTGTAAATGCTGTTGGATCCGGGTCAAAGCTGACTCTGTGGGAGCTGAGAAACCACAGCCTCCCTGGGGAGTCCCCTGGGGCTCCCACTCACCCTATACACCAGGAAAGCTTGGTTTCTGCTTGACTTATTATCGCCACAGGAGGGGCCCCAAGTTTTCCCCCTTTCTGCCATCCTGCTCCCTATGGCTCTGTCCCTCTCTCTGCTATGTCTGTGGCCCCACGGTCTCTCTGAAGCTCTGGGCACAGCTAGGGCAGAGTACACAGGGCTGCCCTCTGGAAGTTGCCCTACGGTTGTGCTTCAGGAAAACCTAGAAAGGCATTAGGGGGCAAGACTGGAAAGCATCCCATTAAGGCTGGGACTTAGGGCTGGAGGAGAAAGGCACAGCCCCTGGACTGAACATGGACTGAGCCATGAGATGGTTTGGAAAAGTGGCTGGAAGAGTTTGTTGAATGTCAGAATGTCACTGTGAACTGACAGAAGTGACCAGGTAGAAGTGTGACCTGAAATGAAGCAAGGTCCCTTCCCCCTTGTGCCCTCTCCTCCAGTGTCCCTTGGTTTTTGGGGTGAGATTGCTACACCCTTGGCTTTCGCCTGTTGACCATGGGTAGGTCCTGACCTCAATCCCCAGTTGGAGGCATGAAGAGGTACCGTAAGGGAGCCGCAATGTCTGAGCCTTCCCTTCCCCCAACACACCCTTGCCCCCACACCCCATGTGTGGGCCTGAACAACCACTCTGCTGCCTGGCGGATCCTGCGATGTTTCCCAGGCAACTGTCTCATACAGCCTGTCTGCCTGGCACTCCCACACCCCATAAATGCCGCCGTGCCTGGCTCCAGGCAGCCTTGCCTGCTTGGCATACACAGGCCAGCAGGTGTGGGGAATGAAGCCTGCTGTCAGAAGGCCACGCAGGCAGAGAAGCAGCCCAGGCCTCTTGGACATCCTTGTACAGCCAGTGAGTATTGCTGGGGTGCCTTATGTAGATGCCATGCCGTTCTGCCTCACAGTAAGAGTGGGAAGAGCTGAGTGGCATGAACATGTCCCCAGGCATGCTGGCTTACTACAGGTCCACTTGAAAACTAGAGGCCTGTGTCCTTTCTGGGCTTGGTCACAGACAGGTACTGTCATGACCCATTTGTGGAGTAAATTGATGGTAAACCCCATTTCCCAATAAGGCAAGGAGAATATAAGAAGCCAAGCAGGATTTGGATGACCCCAGCAGCTACAGACTGGTATCCGATGGACGGGTTCACCCAGCAGCTTACCAGCCCCTGTTGACTGCTAAGACCAATCTGGGGACCAGCTTTGCTAGTGAGAAAGTCAGGACTCTGTTAATACCACCTTGAGAAAATAGCTTGCCAAGACACCAGCCTGGCTGGCAGATCCTCTTCACTTCTGATACTAGCTTTGGAGGGTGGAGTTTAGGCTCTTCCTCCAAGGTAATATGGTCTAATGATGGACAAAACCAAAGAGAAGAAGGTAGGCTCAACCAGGGTACTGGGCAGATGCAGGCAGCCTTTTTGCTTCCCACGCTGGGCCACTTTCTGTGTCACCTGTGTGTCTCCTCCAAAGGGCTGAACTATCCTTTTGTAACTGTGAATCTTGGCTCAAAAGAAAGTTGTTTCTGCAATGCAAGGGTTAATCCCGAAAGTATTTTCCAGTAAATTCCTTGTCACCACAACAGATAGTTCCAGGAGAGTGAGATCCTTTCATCAAATTCAACCTTGATTTTGTTGTTGTTTCTTCAAGACAGGGTTTTTCTTTGTATAGCCCTGGCTGTCCTGGAACTTGCTCTGTAAACCAGGCTAGCGTCAGACTCACAGAGATCCACATGCTTCTGCCCCATGAGTGCTGGGATTAAAGGCATGCACCACCACCACCTGGCTTCAATTTTACATTTTAAATAATAATAATAATAATAATTTCCTGGTCTGAGAGATTGTTCAGTGGTTAAGAGTACTGACTGCTCTCCCAGAGGTCTTAAGTTCAGTACCCAGCAACCATCTATACTGGGATCTGATGCCTTCTTCTGCAAGCAGGTGTATATGCAGATAAAGTACTTATATACATAAGTACATTTTTTTAAAAAAATTCCTTCCTCTAGGGTGTGAGGGTGGACACACACACCATAGTGGAGGTCAGAGGACAACCTCACCTTCCTTCCACCTGGTTTAAGGCAGTTGTCGCCTATTTGACACTGTGTACACAAGTCTAGCTGGTCCAAAACTTCAGGGGAGACTCCTGTCTCTGCTTCTCATCTCAGCACACTGGGAGTACAGACTTGTACTGTCCTGCATGGTTTCACATCAGTTTTGAGGACTGACCTTAGGCCCCCAGTGAGCCATCTCTCCAAACCAAATTCAACTTTTTGTTTTGTTTCTGACAGGATCTTTTTTCATAGCCCTGCCATCCTGGAACTCACTCCATAGACCAAACTTATAGAGACCCTCCTGCCTCTGGATCCTGGGTGCTAGGGTGAAAGGTCCGTGCCAGCATAGCTCAAATTAAACTTTTAAAGCCTTCCTTGGTAATACTTCGCAGACAGCTGGGACAAGGTACCCTCAGTAGTGTTGAGCTGCTCATTACTTTATTTCTACCTCCTCTGGTTCTAAAAATGTTTGGATGGGGGCTGGAGAGATGATTTAAGATCACTTGCTGCTCTTGCAAAGGCTCCTGGTTCATTTCCCAGCACCCACATGGTAGCTCACAACTGTCTGTAACTACAGTTCTAGGGGATTCGAGACTTTTTCCTGACCTCTGTGGGCACCAGACGCATACGGCACAAATACATGTGCTCGGATCCTTAGGAAGTTTAACTTGCACATTCTCTTCAAGTCTGAGGAGATAGAAGACAACCTCAGTCCAGAATTCATCCCCAGAACCTGGCCTGGACACAATTTCCAGCCTGTGGAACCTGGAAGTACGGTGGGGGTACTTCTGTTTACAACTCGGCTTACAACTGAGGACGGGAGGCAAAGTTCTGACTGGAGGAAGACTCAGGAAAAGGGTCAGGGAGTCAGATGGTTGCAGGACCGGCTTTTGGGAACGGCCCTGACCCCTGGGGGCTGTGAAGCAGAAAGCTACTAGCTAATCCCAATGCGTACATCAACGTGCCCGGGCTTTTGCTGCCACCAAGTGATAGGCTGCAGGATTGCAGGGCAGGTTATTGGCTAGGTAAGAAGCCGGGGATTTTCACTCTGAGCTTTCGTCCCCTGGGCTTTGCGGTTTCATTGCCTCTCTCTTTGGTAGAGAAACCCAGTTCCTCCTATAAGAAGAAGATGACGGCAAAACTGGACTTGGGAAATTGGCCCTGTCCACAGGGCCCTCCTGAAAAAGGCTACAGAACTGGAAACTGAGGCAGGGCATTGTCTAGTACCGCTGGGAAATGGCATCGGTAGGGCAAGCCTGACAGCACGTGCTGACGTAAGGGAGCTCAGGCTCCAGGCTGCCTGCACAGGGTCGGGTGGGATCCAAACCCTCCGCAGTCTCGCACTCCTGCAAACTAGAGGGCAGCTCCACCCTGTCCCGCCTCTCCCTCAAGGCGGCAGTCTCCTGTCCCTAACGGTTAGATTTTCAGAGCCACAAAGGGGAGCTGGCACTTGGCAAAGCGGGATCTGGAAGCGGCGGGAGCTGGTTCGGGACGGAGGGCGGGTCGGGTTGTAAGTCTCACTTCCGCCGGACGCTGTCTGGAGAAGCATGGAGGAGGAGCGGAGGCTGCGGGGAAGGCTGAGCCGCCGCAGGCCGCCTGCGGGGGGCGGGTGAGGCGGGACAGAGCCGAGGGATGGGGTCCTGGGGGCTTTGGAAGGCGCTGGGATCCCGGGAAGGCGACGGGGGCGCCGCGATGTTCCCGCCTAGCTGCGTGGTTCCTCGCACACGTGCATCTCTCTACCAGACACGCCCCGCCTCCCTCCGGGCGTGGTCACCTCTTCCACCCCAACCCTGCGGTCCCCCCACCTCCGCCACCCCTCTCCCCATCGCCTATTTGGCCTCTCCTTTCGCAGCTCCAGGCTCCTTTCCCCCCTAGAGTCCATTTACGCTTCAACATGAGGCTCATTTCTGTTCCCTTACTATGGACCCCCTCCTCCATTACCCCACTGTGGACCTGCTCCCCACCCCGAGCCTTGTTACCCTTCATTGTAGAACCAACCCCTCGTGACCTCTACCATGCACCCCCCGGCTGACCCTTCTTATGCTTCCCAGGCCCCCTAACTGCCGCCCCTGGTTTCTGTCGGAGGAAAGTAAGAATGAGCCCTGGGCTGCTCTGCTGCGCAGCACCGTGAGTGGGAACGCGGATTGGACCCCGAACAGTCAGCCATTACCACCGCTGCCTGCTTTTCCCAGCCAGGTGTGTCCAAAAGCACTAAAGAGGAATGACCTGGGAGAAGAGGGTTCTCAGGTCCTTGAGGAGGTCATGGTGTTGGTGGCTATGTCCTTATGGGCACCTGCTTTTCAGGAGTCTCTGCCTGACCCAGAGTCCACTGTGCCTCCTGAGGTCTTCACTGTGGGACCAAAGACTTTTTCCTGGACGCCTTTTCCACCTGCCCTTCGTGGCTCTGGAAGCTCCTACCACCTGTTCCGTGGACCTGAAAGCTCCCTGGGGTCACCTACTCCATCCTCGAAAGGATGCCCTGCGCTGGATCCCCATCAGACTCCCAGAACCCAGGAGTGTGTGCCTGTGCAGAGTCCACCTGTGTTGCTGAGCTGCCCGTTGTGCCAGAAGGCATTTGACCCCAAGTGAGTGTCCCACCCCAGACCTCAGGCTTAAGGCTTAACCAGATATAAAGCCCACAGACTTAGGAGGCTAGAAGAGTGCCTAGAAGTGGCTCTGGCCTTTTGTTTATATAACTAACTTTTAAATTATAAACATTTACGTACATGTGTGCATGGCACACATACATGTGGTGGTCAGAAGACAACTTCTTGGAATCTGTTCTTGGCTTTCACCACGTGAGTCCTAGGATTGAACTCAGGTCCTCAGGCTTGGCAGCAGGTACCTTTATTTGCTGAGCCTTCTTGCTAGTCCTGTTTAATCAAGCACAAAGTTAGCTTGATTAAACAGCTATCAGAACATAGGCAGGTGGAACCCTAGTTCAGACCCCAACAGGCTCCTCCAAATGATTTAAAAAAAATTTTTTTGTGCTGAGCTAGGAGTGGTAGCTTATGTGCCTTTAATCCCTGCACTTGAGAGGCAGACATCTGAGTTCCAGGCCAGCCTAGTCTACATAGTGAATTCCAGAACAGTCAGTGCTGTGTAGAGAGACCCTGACTAAAAAAAAAGGTGCGTGTATTTATTGTTTGTGTAGTATATCTACATGCTCAGAGGGTTTGTGCACAGAGGTGCCCACTGCACAGAGGCCAGGTCAAGTTTTTTCTTGATCACTTCCCACCTTATTTTTTGAGAAAGAGTCTCTCATTTAACCTAGAGCTCATTGATTTGGCTATGGTGTGTAGCCATTGAGCTCAGGATCCACCTGTCCTGCCACCAGTACCTGGGGTATGAATGCATATAGCCTTTTACATTGGTAATGTTTGCATAGAAGGTAATTTACCAAGTGAGCCATCTTCCTAACCTCCAAAATGTGGCCTTTTTTTAAAAAGAAAAAATCAGAATAGAGCCTTTATGAATTTGGGAGGATCCCCAATCCCACCCGTCAACAACAGCTATCTCTACTCGGACAAGGAGATGTTGAGTCAAGTTATGGCTGTCCTCAAGTGGGGTCCTGTTCACAGGACGGTGAATGGTTTGTAAAGTTGACCCCTCTGTGCTTCATACCAATCAAGAGACCCAAGGGCAAAAGCTGAGGGCTCTAACCCTTTTGGGGAATTCATTCTCAAAGAGCTCATCAGATTTATGATCTTGTCAGGGCCCCCACTCCCCTCTCACTCCAGGACAGCTTTTTGATTGTTCTGTCTTTGTGTCTAAGAAAAAAAAAAAAACTCATGAAGACAGGGCCATTGACGAGGGACACTCCATCCACTGGCAATCGGCTGTATGAAGGCTTGGCAAAGTGCCTTGGTTTTCCAAAGTAGGTGTGAGCAAGGTAGTCTCAAGTCTTAGCAAGTTTGGAGTGATTATAACATCTTCGCTTTGAACTATAAAGGAACTGGGATGTATTTGACTAGACTCTCTTGAGGTGGCAGCCAGATCACCAGGCTGACTGGGGAGCAATCATGTCCCATAGTCTTCAAGGAGTTCCCTTCCATTCTTGCTCCACCACAGGAATGTTCTGGGGCTTAAATGGAAGGGATGTTGTCACAATGGGCAAGATCTGTGAAGGAGGCAGACTGGCTCTGGGCAGGTCAGCTCTACACAATGAGCTGTCATATTGTCCTCTGAGGGCAGTCTGTGCAGATATTGTTGCCCAGCTGAGCTGGCACAAGTGAACCTGGGGGTGCCCCTCAGGGAGGGCCACACCACTCTTTCCTTCCTTTAGCCCAGTGTGAGCCATGCAGGGCACTATTTTATTCCTAAAGGTGGCAGGAATTAGATACTAGGAATTGCATACAGTGTTCTTCATTCCAAGATTTTTTTTTTTTTTTTTGGTTTTTCGAGACAAGGTTTCTCTGTGTAGCCCTGGCTGTCCTGGAACTCTCTCTGTAGACCAGGCTGGCCTCAAACTCAGAAATCCGCCTGCCTCTGCCTCCCAAGTGCTGGGATTAAAGGCGTGCGCCACCACCGCCCAGCTCATTCCAAGATCTTGCTGCTCTATTCAGATACTTCATAAGTCTTCCCCCACCTTTGGGGACTGGGTGCGGTACCCCCCAGCTTACCAGCCTGCAGACACTCAAATCCCTTTTACAGAAAACAGTTGTTACTTCATAGATCCGACGTCTCTGAGCTTTATAGAAGCAGCTGGTATTCTATATTGCTTAGGGAACAGTTGCAAGGGCGAGTCTTTATATTTAGTACAGTCGCTTATAAAAGTTTTTTTTTTCTTCTTTTTTTGGTTTTTCGAGACAGGGTTTCTCTGTATAGCCCTGGCTGTCCTGGAACTCACTCTGTAGACCAGGCTGGCCTGGAACTTAGAAATCCACCTGCCTCTGCCTCCCAAGTGCTGGGATTAAAGGTGTGCGCCACCACTGCCCGGCTTTAAAAGTATTTTTTATCTGTGATTTTTTGAATCTGAAGGTACAGGACCCACAGATAGGGAAACTACTGTATTTTCTGATATCTATGTGTCAGATAGGCAACCGGTGAAAACCAGATGGAGATGTCCAAACCTTTACTAATATAGTGGTGGTTGTGATTTTTCTGTGTGTGTCTCTGTCTCTGCATGTCTCTGTCTGTCTGTCTGTCTGTCTGTTCATCTGTCCTCCATAACCCCCCAGTTGTCTGTCCCTCTGCCCTTTTATTTCAATATGTAACCTAGGCCTTAAACATCAGAGGCCAAGCTGTCTTCTTGCCTTAGCTTTCAGAGTAGTTGTGATAACCGGTGTGTATCATGCCTGGCTCATGATTGTGACTCTAATGGTACATTCATAAACTGGAATGAATCTATGTTGGTTTGCTATAGCCAGGGATGAGCTGTGTCCAGGAGTTAGCAGGAGCCTAGCTGTCAGATGGGTGCTACAGAAATAGTTCTTGCTGTAGGGTGGTATCTGGAGGAATCTCTGAGAACCTACTTGAGGAATGACACCTGGAAACTCCCGACAGATGGTCCACATGGAACCTTGAGGTGCCTTGCAGATAGCTGTAGGGAGGGAAGTGTTAATACCTCAGCTGCATTGGCTTCATGGACTTAAAAGACTGTTTTTTGGCACTGCCAGTTGAGAGAGCCATTGGAAGTCACAGGGCCGTCACAGGGGCATCTGATATGGGCTCAGGTTAGGTGAAGGACCTTGTTGTCCATTCTCTGTCCATCGATCTGGATCTGGATCACCTAGGATGCAGTGAGCAAGCCATACCCTGGGAAGCCTATGAGGGCAAGTAATGGGTACCTGGTTGGCCAGCAGTATATCCAGAGGATCCTCGGGATCTGTGACCTCCCCACCTGAGGACTTCTGTGGCTAAGTTCACCAGCCTCAGCACATACAAGGTGAGCTGGCTGCTGAGAGACACAGGGCACTGTGATAAGAGTTTTTCACAGGGTTCTGGGTTTATTCTACATTGGGAGATGGCAGTCCTGCTTTGACTGGCTCAGATGAGACTGTCTGAAATTTGGTCTCATTGTGGTGGTCATGTGCCTTCAGGAGCTATAGGGAGGGATGCAAGACAGAGTCTGAGAGAGGAGTGTTGCTTGGTGGATTACTGTCTGAGGATGAAAGGCTATAGGGTATTCGAAAGAAGGAGGGCCCTGTGAGCAGAGACCAGTAAGTTTAGCCACTCTGGGGGCATGTCCTGGTGGTGATATTTAAGAGATGGCCACTGCTGAGCATTGTCCTGGCAGTTCTACTGACCACCCTAGCTGGGTTACCTCCTCCCTCTGGTGGGCAGACAAAGTCAGGGATGGAAAGCCTGTCCATATGCTACACTTGTTCTTTGGCTGTGATGCCCTTTCCCAGGCCACTGGCCCAGCACTCCTGAGGTACAGGTGCTGTATGGGCCTTCCAGAAATGTAGTGCCTGTGGCCATGTGACTGAATCTTGCATGGTGAGGCTTGGTCCTTTCACATCAAGAAAATACTCCCTAGTCAGACATGGTAGCAGATGCCTTTAGTCCCAGTACTAGGAGGCAGAGAAAGTAGATCTCCGTTGAGTTTGAGGCCAGTCTGATCTACAAAGTGAGTTTCTTTTTTCTTTCTTTTTTTTTTTTCTTTTTTTTTGGTTTTTCGAGACAGGGTTTCTCTGTAGCCCTGGCTGTCCTGGAACTCACTCTGTAGACCAGGCTGGCCTCGAACTCAGAAATCCGCCTGCCTCTGCCTCCCAAGCACTGGGGTTAAAGGCGTGCGCCACCACCGCCCGGTCACACCTGGCTTTTTTTAAAAACTTAAATTACATTGTGTGTGTGTGTGTGTATGTGTGTATGTATGTACAATAAGTGTGGAAGTCAGAGAAAAACTTAATTTTCTTCTATCATGTGGGTTCCAGGGACTGAACCCATTATGTTTGGCAGTAAGCGCTTAACTCCCTGAGCCAGAGAGTTAAGCTTGTTGGCCCCAGAGAGCCTTTGGGGCTAGCTTTAAGCATGGGCCGGGATGAATGAGACAACAGATGGTGTGGGAACTTCTCAAACACTGGTCAGGGTGGTAGGAGTCTATGGGACTAAGAAATCTCTGGCCTAGAGAAGGGTTCTCAGGTAACGAGGGAGAGGTGGTGGTGGTGGGCCGGCTAGCTTGACCTAATAAGGTTATTATGAGGTGAATCCTGCTTGCTGTTCCCTCCAGCTGACCAGCCATGGAAGAGCCCAGGACTCTTCTCAGTGG
Organism: Grammomys surdaster; assembly: GCF_004785775.1. NCBI lineage: Eukaryota > Metazoa > Chordata > Mammalia > Rodentia > Muridae > Grammomys > Grammomys surdaster. The sequence goes on along the minus strand of NW_021620991.1, from coordinate 372,824 downwards.
TTCAGAACTATGTGGAGGCCCTTCCTCTACCTCATGACTGTCTTCTCTCTCTTGCAGGATGACCCAGGTAGATGTGGATAGCCACCTTGCTCAGTGCTTGGCTGAAAGCACAGAAGATGTGGTATGGTGAGCTACAGGGCGCCTTGCTGTATCTTCTCCTTCAGGCATACACACCGACATTGGGTGCGGCCGCTTCTTCATGTGGACACCTGAGTACTGTCTTTTTCTAGTTTTGTTCATGGGCAACGGACATAATGCTGGTCACTGACAGCAGGCAGCAGATCCTCCGAGGGTTCATCTTCATTGTCAGCCTAACTGGATTTGGAATCACCTACGAGACACATCTCAGGGTGTGCCTGTGAAACTGTTTCCAGAGATTAACTGGGAAAGGAAGTCCCACTTGAATGTGGGTGGCACCGTAGCCTGGGGTCCCACTGATTGAAGAGGGGAAAGGGAGAAATTGAATACTTCTTACTTGCCACGGCAGCTATAGCTACTTCTGCTACTGTGCCCTCCCTGCTGCAGGGACTTGCACCTTCAACCGTGAGCCAGAATAAATCTTAAATTGCTTTCCAGTCTTTTGTCATAGCAAGAAGAAAAAATAAATAAACCCCTCCAGGCAGGGGCGCCAGGATCTGTCACAAGGTAGAACTGGGTTGAGCATTTCTACCCAGATCAACATCTGTAGCCTGGCATCACCTTTTCCTGACCACAAGAGTGATATACTGGGTCATGTTCCACAGACATTTTTTTTTAAAAAGATTTATTTATTTTATATGAGTACATTGTAGCTATCTTCACACACACCAGAAGAGGGCATCAGATCACATTATAGATGGTTGTGAGGCACCATGTGGTTGCTGGGAATTGAACTCAGGACCTCTGGAAGAGCAGTCAGTGCTCTTACCCACTAAGCCATCTCTCCAGCCCTCCACAAACTTTATTTATTTATTTTTTTTCGAGACATGGTTTCTCTGTGTAGCCCGGGCTGTCCTGGAACTCACTCTATAGACCAGGCTGGCCTCGAACTCAGAAATCCGCCTGCCTCTGCCTCCCAAGTGCTGGGATTAAAGGCATGCGCCACCACTGCCCGGCTTCCACAAACATTTTTAAAAGGAGATAATTGTGTATAGTTGTATGCATCTGTGTAGGGATGCGTGCATGTGAATATAGTTACCCCTGGAGGCCAGTGGAGAGAATTGGATCCCCTGGAGCTACAGTTGTGGGTAGCTGTGAACTGCTGGGACTCTGTAGGAACAGTGTGTCTCACCTGTTGAAGCATCCTGGTAGACCCTCCAGTCATATTTTAAAAGAGTTTTATTTAATGTGTGAGTATCTGCATGTACACTTGCATGCCAGAAGAGGGCCCAAGATTTCACTATAGATGTTTGTGAGCCACCATGTGGTTGCTGGGAATTGAATTCAGGACCTCTGGAAGGGCAGCCAGTGCTCTTAACCTCTGAGCCATCTCTCCAGACCTTCAGTTAGGTTTTTATCTTCCTCAGCACACTCACCTCTCCACTGAGAAACAGCACTGCAGGCTGAGGCTCATCCCTCAGTTACTGAACTGAGGTCTTTCCCCCCCAGTGATGACGATAGAGCCTTTGGGAGGTGATAGATCATGAGGGTGGAGTTTCCTCAAGGGGATCTGTGTACTTACCAAAGGGGCCTTGGGGGACAGAAACCACTATCACTTGGGATATAGCAAAATGCCTGTTCTCAGTGTCACCAGAACTCTCCATGTTGGGTCCTTGGTTTCCAGGACTAAGATGGCAGTATGTTGTCTACCTGGGCTGGGGAGTGTCTTGATGGTATAGCATTTGCCCAGCCTGAACCAACCCCTAGTTCTAGCCTGATATGAGGAGGAATGAAATATGTCCTGGCAGGTACAGCATGTAGAGTCTCTGTGACCTTATCTCCTTATCGCTGAGGTAGGGCTCATAGCTATTTCAGTTAGCATCAAAAGTGGTTCCTGAAGAAGACACTGTAAGGGGGAGATATGGGCCATACCTTGTGAGTCACATGCTTTGGCTTGTTAAGTTTGTCATAACGTCAAATTTACATTGTTTTCTTCTTATGCTATAAAGTCCAGATTCTAAATAGTGGGCTCTGACACCCACTTAGGCCTGGCCCTCCCCCCCCCTTGTGTTTTTAACTCACTCTGTGACAGAGGACAACTTGATTTTCCTGTAAGGACCTCCTAAGTGCTGGGATTGCAATGTGCCCTACTAAGCTTGCCTGTGTATGGAGACAAGTGTTGGCCTGAAGCTGGGAACAGACATGGTCTGAAAGCTGAAGATAACCAGAAAATCTGTATTTTCCTTTCAAAAGTGGTTTCAATGAGTTCAGTGTGGTGTCTTGCATCTGTAACCTCAGCAGGTGATGGTGAAGGATCGGGAGCTCATGCCCGGCCTCTCCAACATAGTGAATCCAAGGCCAGCCTGGACTACAAGAGACTCTGTCTTAAGGGCTTCATATAAACCACAAAACACATGAAGGGGCTGTGGTGTATCACAGTGCTGGGTGAGGACTCGCCATGTGTAAGGCCTGGACGCCATGCCTAGAACCCCCTCTTCCCAAAAAACTAGCTGTGTGGCCAGGTGAAAAGGCACATTTGAAAAGGCTGCTGTGTTGTTAGGGTTCTCCTAGAGGACAGCTGAGAGGTAAGTGTACACAAATGAGAGAGGACTCCCTGGTCACAGGCTGAAGAGAGTTTGACAGGCTACCTGCAGAATGGAGATCCTGGCCTGCTGGCAGCTGACTCAATCTAAGGGAAAGGCTTAGAAGCAGGGTCAGCAATGCTGTGGGTCTCAGTTAGAGGGTCTGAAGTATGTCCCAGGGAAAGGGAGGAGACCAAGCCTGGAGCTTTGATGTAAGTGGCTAAACAATCTACTGAGGAGGACTCTTTTCCCCTGGTCCCATGAGACCAGTCTCTGGAAAACCCCACGGATACCCCAAAATGATATTCTCTTATATTTTCAGAAATTCCTCAACCAATTAGCTGAAACTTTCCTAAAGAATTATGTATTTTATGTATGAGAGTATACTGTCGCTGTCTTCAGACACACCAGAAGAGGGCACCAAATCCCATTACAGATGGTTGTGAGCCACCATGTGGTTGGTGGGAACTGAACTCAGGACTTCTGGAAGAGCAGTCAGTTCTCTTAACCACTGAGCCATCTCTCCAGCCCCAGCCTGGCACTTTTCTAACTGCAATTCCAACACTATGACCTCAGAAAGTAAAGCTATGGAGGGCCCAGAGCTGGGAGAGCATGTGTGCATGCGTGCATGTCAGTGCCGTCTGATGTTGTAGTGGCACACCTGTCCAAACCTCTAAAACACGCTTTCTTTAGGAAAGTGCCAGTTAACTAGATGAGGAATTTCTGAAAATATGAGAGAATATTATTTTGGGTTATCTGTGAGGGTTTCCAGAGACTGGTCTCACGGGACCAGGTGAAAAGAGTCCTCCTCAGTAGAAGAAGAGGGCATGTATGGAACAGACTCAGGTCACGGGGATGGGGCCATGGGCACTGAGCAGGCGGGTGTGCGGGACACCCATTCTGTGTTGAGAACCTGAATTTACCCTAGGAAGAGACTTAGGAAAACAGAAATAAAACCCCCTGCTTTCCCCAAATACCCACTTTGAATACAAATAATAACAGGAAGGGCATTTTCATCAAAGTCTTTAATAGATGTGCAAGAGTAAGAACGACCTTGGCCGTGGAGGGCAAGGACATCGCCCACAGAAGGAACGCTGGCTCCACTGATCAGTTGTACAAAACCACATGGTTACTGCGTTACAATCATGAAGTCACCAGTGTCTGTGAACCATTTTCGAAAGACACACGCTCTCTTGCCCGGAGCCGTTTGCAAACGTTAGGATATTTCCTCCACCCCCCGCCCCCCCAAGTCACATTTCAATAACATCCTTCACTTTCTTTAATTTATAAAACAAATTGCTATATATAAAAATCTCCCCCTCTGGTGGACACAATATTATTCACACATTTGTACATGAGCAGCCGAACCAGTAACCAGCAAGTCATTTGGCAATGGGGCAGTATCCAAATAAACACCCCCATGTCTAACAAACCAAGGGTCCCTGTGCTGGTTAGGCAAAGGAGTTGTTGCTGTCCCTAGGCAGCACACTAGGAGGAAAGGACTTGCAGGAGCCCATTTGCATTTGGACCATCTGTAGGCTCTTTATCTTAGCAGCTCAACTCATAGGCAGCTGTGACTGCACAGGCCTCAGACTGGAGCTCCAGCCACTTGGACCCCCCCAGGCTAGGCTGGAGAGCCCCCAGGCTGGGCTGGGTACCCCTTGAGAGCCCCCAGGCTGGGCTGGGTACATTTGGAGAGCCCCCAGGCTTGGAAGGTTACCTCTGGGAGGCACTCAGGCTGGGCTGGGTACCCCTGGGAGGTCTCCCAGGCTGGGCTGGGTACCCCTGGGAGGCCCAATAATTGGCTCTTAGGCTCTATTTGCATTTTTTGACTAGTTGTTGGGGACATGGACACAGGGAGTGCTGGCTGAAATGTGTCCATGTTCAATAGGAGTCACAGAGCCACCCAGAAGCCTGGACTTGGGATATGGTGTCAGAAACCTGGGCTGCCTGTTCTGTCCCAGCACCATGGATCTGGGTGTGGCTCTGACGTGTTCAGTGCCAGACATGGCAATGGCCTGAGAAACCTGAGTGTATTGGGGTGAGGGCTGTGGGCGGCCACTGGGAGTCACGGAGAAGCAGGGCAGCACTGTAACAGCGCCTCTAAATATTTTCATTTTCTCTAACTCATCTTTGTCAGGGCCACCAGCCCCAAGGCATGAAACAAATATGACAGGAGCCCAGACTCCATTCTGCCTGATGTGGAGACTCAGGGTCTCCATCTGGCAGGGTTGGGGGTGTGTAGCATGTTTGCCATATGGGCCAGCCTGGCTTGGGTGGACCTGGGGTGCTCAGTCACTCTGTGGTGCACCTTCTCCATCTCCTGCCTACGCAGAGGTGGGTAAGCCACAGCTCCCACCATACCTGACCTGCTAAGGGGTTAGCTGACCTCTTCCCAGAAAGCCTTGGGCTGGCCTCTGGAAGTAACCTAAAGAGGAGGAAGATGGCTGAGCACAGCAGTTAAAGAAGCAGGCATGTTTCCTCAGGAGGAGTGTGGGATTATGGGTAGTCTGTCACTTTAAGGCTAGGGTCCATCACACACGTTGTCTTTAAGTTTCCTAATCAGAGTATTAATGATAAAAATATTTTCCAAAAAATCTAATGTATAACACAAGACATCTTGGAGGCACTGGCTAGTGTTTTCAGAAATATATTTTGTGCGGATTTAGTCTTCAATTATTTTCCCTTTTTTATTTATTTACCTATTTATTTGGTTTACTGGTGCTTTGGTGAGCAATGTTTTAGAATCTCTATGATCCAATTTCCCCCATCAGAGTCCAAACAGCTGGTGGGAACAGTGCCACCAACCTGGCCAGGGTGTCCTCAGTCTACCATGGCTAGCTGCGCTAGGTATGAAAATACTTGTTAAATATTAACAACAAAACTTACCGGGATTTAGAAAATGTTCCGAATCTGTAACAATTCTTGTTGCATCGCATCCCTGCAGGCACTTGGGTGCCTGTCCCCTGCCTACGTCCTGCCTGCTCGGAAAGCGCAGCTCCTCCTCGTGTGGGGGCTGCGTTGGGGACATCAGGCGGGTGCCACAGAAAAAAGGCATCAGAGGAAGCTTCGACATCATCGGTACACTTTATTCCTCAGGGCATTACACGCTAACTTTTCCTGGAGCGGGTCAGTGCATCAAGTTCTGTTTCTGTGGAAGATGTGCACCTTTCAAAACGGTGTGGCTGTCTCACTCTCTGGTAGGGCCTCCGTGGGCACAGGAAGCGGTTCCTCCAGCACAAAGCCAGCCTCTGGGGGCCTGGACACAAGAGATTGCTCTACAAGTGCCTGTTGGATGCCCCTCTGTGGTCTTGGTGGCCAGCATCCCTCCCTGGCTGCTCGGAGCCTCGGTGCCTGGCCTGGCATGCATATGCTGTAGTTAAGGGTAAAGTGACAGGGTCATTCACAGGCGTGTCCACAACAGAGATGCTCATGGCCTCACACGGACTCCTCAGCAGACAGCAGAAGCGGGTTGATGTACTCAAAGCCTTCAAACTCTGACTGGTCAATCCTCTTTATGACATCTCTAAAAACACAAGAAAAGAGTGAAGAGTGGTGGCTGTGTCCCTCCCTCAGTCACCGTCCTTCCCACCAGTCCACACTCTAGAGGCAGGGACCTGAGTATGGGGCCATGAACTGGCCCAGGACTTACTCATCATCTGGGGTCAGCTGCACAGGCTCGCTGGTGAACTGCGTGTCAAAGTTGTCCAGGCCATAGTCATCTGTGATCTGAGGCTGGAAGGGAGGCAGGGTCTGCTTCTTTTCCAGCTGGGAACATTGACAAGAGAGAGGTCAGATGGGGGCTCAGCATCCCCTCTGCCTGCATCGGTTCTTTGTGTGCACATAAATCACAAAATAAAATGGGAAGCTCAGCTTTTCAATATGCCTGCTATTTGAATGCCATTTCTGCCACACACACACACACACACACACACCCTTAAAACACAGAAAATATGCGATACCAGGAAAAGTAACCAGGTTAAGAAGGTGCTGGACCTAGAAGCCCTGGAGACGTGTGTCTAGAAACAATGTTGCTTCTGGTAGCTGAAAGCTTGTGCGGGCATGTGCCTGGAAACAATGTTCCTACTGGTGGCTGAAAACTTATGTTTGAGCAGCTCTCTTTCTCTGGTCTCAGAACCTGATCATAATGGTATTTAGGTGTGACAACACCTCCACCTAGATGGACACTGGGAAAATCCATCTTCAATCCTCCCCTCACCCTAACTCTGTCATCTCCATCTTTTACTATTTTTGAGCTGGACCCTCTAGCCCAGCAGGGAATGAACAGCATCAGGAGAGACTATGCTGTCTGTCTTGCCACATGGCACCGTGATGCAAGTGGCAAGAAATCCCCCTCCCAGTCTCACACTCACGCCAGGTGGTGGTGGTACATGGCTTTAATCCCAGCACTCTGGAGGCAGGTGGACCTCTGAGTTTGAGGCCAGCCTGGTCTACAGAGCGAGTTCCAGGACAGCCAAAAGATATAGCTGTTATCAAGCAGGGCTTTTGGGTCACTCGGGGTAATGACACAGTGGAGGCATTCCTGAGGATTTGGCATTCACTCTGCTCTTTCAGGGGGAGGTGGCTATGATTCCCAGAACAATGTGGGTATCTGTCCTATGGGCCACACTGCCCTGCTCAGGATGTGGGCCTTATGTGCCTGGCGTGGGAGCTGATATGACATTTCCCTAGTATGTCTAATGATGGCTCTGTGGCAGGGATCAGTGTCTGGCTTATAGTTGCACCTCAGTTCTTAGAAACAAACCTGATCCAACAGAGGAGTATGGCATACATGGGTGACTGAATGAGAAAATGGATGGAGAGGTGTGGGGACTGGGTGGGTTCATGATAAGTAAGGACAAATCAGGGTCCCAGTGCAGTCCTGCTGCTACAATGGAAGACCCAAGACTGAGTAACTTACGAGGACTTCGTGCACCTTCTACAAGTGCCCTTTTGCACCTAGGGGGGACTCTTTACCCCTGATGAGGCACCTAGAGCTCATTCTTGCAGCCTTGCCATTCAGGGGTCCCAACCCACCCACACTTAACCCCTTCCACACCCCAGGAGTTCCTAGTAGAGTTTTAGGGACATACGTGGCTGTGTGGAACTCAACCGGCTGTGTTACCAAGCATGAATGAAGGCGAGTGTGGGTATGACAGGGAACTCCTTGCCACATGCATCATGGTGACGTGTGGTGACACCCGTGTCTCTCCTGACTGCTGTGCATTCCCCTGTGGGCTGGAGGGTCTACCTCTAAACCGTAAATGGCAGAGAAGGCAGCACATGTGAGTACAGGACAGTGGTGAGACCCTGCCTAAGGGAGAAGGTAGCACTAAGTCTGTCAGCTATGGGTCTGTTCTGAATACTCTAGCCAGCACAGAGGGATAATGGGAATCAGTTCCCACCACTGTTGTGGGCAGGGAGACTAGCAGCTAGAGTGGATAGCACCTGCCATTTGGATACTTTGTATTCAAGCCAAAGTAATTTCCCAGAGGCCTGGGTGGTGCTCCCACTGTTGCCTGCTGAAGTCTAGGCTGTGAAGGCTGGTCCTGGGTTACGGGTGCTGGTCCTGTTCAGTCTCAAGGGTGGGGAGGTGTGCCTGGGGCTAGTAGCAGTTGTGATCCCATTTCTGGTGACTCCCCCTAGTCACGGTTCCCATAACTGTCTCTAGAACCTGTTTGTCTCTGGAACCCTGTGCCTGGGCCTCCTGAGTGTGGCCCTTCATCCTATCCTCCTCTATCTTCCTCTTCTCCTGGCCACAGGCTCATGCCACAATCATGGACCCGTCCTTTCCTTTTTCTTTGGCAGGATGCCTGAGAAACCAGAAGGTTTTTGTGACAGTCTATCCTCCCACTTGCTCTACTCTCCGGAGTAAAATACTTTTAATCTAGAAGCCTTGGACCTATTATTTAAACTTTTAAAAATTACATTTGTGAGTGGGCACATGCAAGCATGGCACAGGTATAGGTGTTTGAGGACAACTTCTAGGGGACAGTTCTTTTATTCCACCATATGAGTTCTGGAAATTTAACTCAGATTGTCAGCTTTCTACCCGCTGAGCAATTATCTCACTGGTCTGGACCTATTTAAATTAACTGACATGGGGCAGGAGTGGAGGCTATCAATTTCCTGTCAGCTCTCACCGGTGGGAACTGATGTCAAGGGAGCTTGTTTTAGCCACAGTCTGACTCACTCCTCAAGGTGGCCAGTCGCCACCTGCCAGTTACCTGGAACATACTGGGTTTGATAGCAGGTGGTAGCAATGCCCAGATGGCTGCTTCAGCTTTTTCCAGTTCATGGTGAGTCAGGGACTAGGACCATTGCAAAGATACATACCTCACAGATCTGACATACTGTCAAACCCCTATGGAGTACCAGACAAGGAGAGTCTATGGATAGACCCTTGTAGTAAGCAGCCCTGGCCAAGCATCCTAAGGGAGCCAAGATTTTGATGTATGGACCCATTTCTTTCAGAACCAATTTCCTGATCAGTCACATCTCTACCTGGGACAGTGTCCAAAACTTTCCTATGGCCTTTATGCTAATATCCAAACCTTCTGGTGGAGACTTGGCAGGGAGGGATGTGCCGGATGGCCCATGGTGGACTTTGTGTGCTCAGTGGAACATATGGCTCTACCCTCACATCCCAGAGGAGGGGCAGGAGGCCTGGTCCCACAGGCCCTACAGACAGCTGGCAGTGCTCTTGCTTCTGATTCCATCTTTTCTCCAGAGCACTGGAGGGAAATGGCAGAGGAGCCCCTGGCTAAGGCCCAGGGAGGACCCTGAGCACCCAGCTCTAGAGTGGTCTCTGCTCTGAGTCTAGAGAGGAGAGGCTTAAAGGATTTGGTAGATAGCAAAGGTCACTATGAGGGAATGCTGTGCCATGCAGACAGTCCTTGGGTCACCCTCTGGGATGGAGTGAAGGCTGTGTCTCTGTTCCCAGAAGAGGTATCACCTGTGTGATTTATCAAGGGTATCCCACTAAACATGTCTGAAGCAGAAATCCAGCATTTGGCTTGAACCTCCCTCCCTGGTCTGCAAGGGCAGCCACTGCTCTGCCTTGAGCTTGTCCCATGACTCAGGGTAGAGGATGGTCCTGGGGGACATTAGAACAGAATGTGCCAGAGGTAGGTGTGGTGGATGGTTCCTATCCCCCAGTCTACTCCCCAGCTACTTACGGGGGCCTCACCCCACACATAAGCTATTCCAGAGCTCAGATCTCCTCAGCTCAGGTGTCTAAGAGGCTCAAGTTATGGGGTGGCTGCCACTTCTGTCTTCCAAAATTCAAGCTGGGGGGTGGTGGTGGGAGAGCCAGGGACAAACCTGGCCTCCTTTTGCTCCAAACAGACAACAGATAGCAGAGTCATATAGACAAGACTATAATCCTCTGAACAATACTCATGCCAGCTAGCCTTGTGCAGATTCCCAAGGCCCAGGAACACAGACGCACCAGTTAACACCATGGCTGCACAGTGTTGACAGAGCAATGCTTTTCAGCTAGGAGGAAGGGCTGGGATTAGTAACCTCTCCAGTATTGTCCCAGTGTGGCTCATGAGGGAACATTTGGGAAGGAGGGAATCTACCTCCTTCCTCATGGCACCAGTCAGTACCAGGGACCAGCACCCTGTGTCCTACTGTGACACCTCTGGGCCCGTGCTCCCACCTCAGATGGACAGTCCTGAAGTCTTGCATTTCCTGCAGCTCATGCTGGACTGCAGCCCCTCAGCAGGTGGGACACAGAGTGACCATCTCAACATCTAGGGGAAAATCCCCAAGAAACTAGACGTGAGTGCCAACAGACATGCTATGCCGGCCACTCAACAACCTAAGAACTGGAAAGTTGGGGTCCCACCCAAGTGACCATCGGTGGGCAAGTGAACAAATGCATGGTCCATCTGTGCAATGGGACGGCAGGCAGCCATGAAGGCATTTGGCATGTATATCACCGTGACAAGGATGAGCCTTGAAGATGCCTTACCAAGTGAAGGGTGACTGAGGTTCAAGGCCACCTACTAGCTCGGCCCTCTTTCAAGGGAGAGTTGAGGAAAGTCAAGGTGCAGGCAGGTATGGCCAGGGAGGGGAGGGCAAGGTGGGTATGACAACCCATAGTGTGAGTCTCCTGGCAATAATGGTTCCATGCCCACAAGATGTACTAAAAACTACAGTACAATGTGTATGATGCAGTGGAAGACCTCCTCAGCCCCTCTTGCTGCTCAGAACCACATGGCTGTCCAACCTAGAGGGAGCTGGGCTGAAATGAGACACTGTAATATATCCATTCAGGTATGGTGAGGGAAGACTGATTGGACATGAGGGTCTGGCTGCTACTGATACCGTGCGGGAGTGCAGAGGCAGGGGCAGGACTCAGATCCTGAAGGCTCAGATGAGGTGGACCCCAGTGAAGCAGGCTCAGAGGAGCAGCAATGGGGATAGTGGCTAGGAGAGATGACGTAGGACTCTCCCCGTACTACATTGAGGGACTTGCGAGGTCAGTACATGCCTCAGTGTCAGAGTGGAGGTGATCCGTTCCAAACACTGGGGCAAGCAGTGAGCCTGTGGGTAAAGTTTGCCACTACGGAGCTCAGGCCTGGTCAGGCAATGGCTGCATTTGAACATCTAGGTTAGAAATAAACGTATTGCTTCTCTCTGGTGCTACCAGGGCAAGGAGATGAAATTAAAAACTCATAAAATTGTTTTTGAAGTATCAAGGCCAGTGAGGTGGTTTGGTAGGTAACTTTGTTGCCAACACTGAGAATCTGAGTTTGTTTTCCCCAGACTTAAATGGTAGAAGGAGATAACTGACTCTCAGAAGTTGTCCTCTGACCTCCATGTACCTGAGCACAAACACACATGAATGTTAGAAAAAGTGTGAACGCTCTGAATTCTGACTAGATATTTATACCTGAAAAAGGAAGAGAACTTGAGGCTCTGATTATGTAATAATGCAGCCTGGCTCTGGGTTCTGGGGCTATCATCTTTCCTGATTGCTTGATGCCTCTGCGGCCTGGCCCCTCCCCATTCCTTCCAGTACCCACAGACACAAACAGTCCTGTAAACAGAGTAACTGGTTGTGGGACAACATCCTGTACTTCGTGGGGATAGAATCTAGTCTTCAATGCTGGCCATGAGCCATCTGGAAGGATCAGGGTGGGACTAGGGAGGGGGTGGGGAGAAGGTGTCTGCTGTCCCAGAGTTGGGCAAGTTCCAGATCTACTCAATGGGCTAATCTTTATACTTTCCTTCAAAAGAATAATTTTTTTTTTTTTTTTTTTTTTTTGGTTTTTCGAGACAGGGTTTCTCTTTATAGCCCGGGTTGTCCTGGAACTCACTCTGTAGACCAGGCTGGCCTTGAACTCAGAAATCCGCCTGCCTCTGCCTCCCAAGTGCTGGGATTAAAGGCATGCGCCACCACTGCCCGGAAGAATAATATTTTATAGGTGACATTTCAGAGACTTTCCAATTGTTTAGTTTTAAACAAGTTGAAGTTTTTTTCCTAATAACAGGAATGGACTCAGGTCAGAGTCGATGCCTGCGCTACCCTGTCCAGTAACAGGTGACAGCAGGATCAGGTTCTTGGCAGCTTTGGAAAACCAACCACAACACTACAGAAAAATGACCAGACACCACATACCAGGCAGCTCAGTGCACATGGGCCCATTTTGCCTATTAGATCGGCCAACCTCACAGAAGGAGCATGAGTGACCTTTGAGGCTTACCAGGTCCCAGTCTATGCTGCGGAAGAAGGCGTGGGACTTGATGTCAGAAAACCCAGTCTGTGGCCGGCAGCCAAGCCTCTCTTTGGGATCCTGGGGGTCAGAGTTCAAAGGAGGATGAGTCAGGACTCCTAAGGAAACCCCTGGTTCAACCTCAACCCAACGGGATGACCCAACTTCCCCCACAGGGGCTCACTGTCTTGTATCCAGCTGGGTCTGACCTTCCCTCTGTTGGGTTACTTTCTCACTGTTTGTTTTTGTTATATCAATAAAAATTAAACTCGAAGATCACAGGAGCACCAGTGTCAGAGTGGATGAGCAGCCGCACAGAACAGCTGGGGGCAGCTGACAGCTGATAATAGACAGCTCCACTACTGGAGAGACTCTGTCCACCCACTCCATCCCATGGGTAACCTGATCCCAGAGGGTCACAAGAGATAGTCTGTCACCACAGCCAAGAGCGGACCTTGTTTAAAAATCCTTTCAGGACGTGCGAGGCCTTGACAGACAGGAAACGGGGAATCCGGATTGGCTTTTCCAGGATAACTGTGAAGACAGGGGCCAGGTAAGACGACTCCTTGGCAGCATTTGCTTTTCCTGGTTGCCTATGGGGGGACCCCCTGAACTCTTGTTCATTTTGTGGGCCCCCCCCAACCCCCCGCCAGGGACAGAATCTTGGTATGTACCCAGCCTGGCTTTGAATTCCTGACCTTCCTACCAGACTTGAGTAGCTGGGATTACAAGGCCATGTGACCCATACCTGACTTGAACCCCATTTCCTTCCTTCCTTCCCATTTTTTTTTTTTTTTTTTTTTGGTTTTTCGAGACAGGGTTTCTCTGTATAGCCCGGGCTGTCCTGGAACTCACTCTGTAGACCAGGCTGGCCTCGAACTCAGAAATCCGCCTGCCTCTGCCTCCCGAGTGCTGGGATTAAAGGCGTGCGCCACCACCGCCCGGCCTTCCTTCCTTTTTTTAAGATTTATTTATTTTACATGAGTACACTGTTACTCTCCACAGACACACCACAAGAGGGCATCAGATCCCATTACAGATGGTTGTGACCTACCATGCGGTTGCTGGGAATTGAACTCAGGACCTCTAGAAGAACAGTCAGTGCTCCTAACCACTGAACCATCTTTCCAGCCCCTTGAACCCCATTTCTAAGTCAGAGCTCAGTCTTGTAGCCCTGGAACCCCTTCCTTTTCCAAAAGCCTGGTGGGTCCTCCTAGGACCTCCTGGTGGCATTCAGCTGCACATATCACATAGCCTGCATGTGAACCAATAGCTCCTCCTGTACTCCATTTTGGTTGCAGGCATGTGGAGGCCTCTGAACACCCATCACCAGGGGGCGCCGAGGGACAGCTGTGAGGGGCATATCAATGACCATTAACTCTTTCATCAAGAGCAAGGGAGACCTGCATGGGCTACAGCGAATACCCTGGGTGGGGAGAAGGGGGCTCTGGCTAAATCAGGGTATTCTCTTTCTAGGTGACTCACGGTGAGGTGGACTATGGTCACCTCACTTTACATTCTCTGCCAGAGGAATGGGTCCGTATATGTTTGTATTGGTGCTGAGGCATAGCACCAGCCTGGGCAACACACCATCCTTACCTCTGAGAAGGGAAGAAAAGAACATGCAGACGCAGGAGGGAGTGGGTACACCGTGGGCCACCAACCTTGGAAAAGGTAGTCTTCAGTGTTCATGTCAGGGTTGTCTGTGATGATGTCAAAGGGGGAGCGCCCAGCCATCATCTCAAACATAAGGACACCCAGCGCCCACCAGTCCACGCTGAAACCTGTGGGAAAGCAGGCAGTCACTAAGCAGGGGGTGCCTGGGAAGTGGCACATTCGGTCCATGACTGTGAATGTACCAAGAGAGTCAGCATCCATCTCCCTGGGTAGCTGGATCGCCCTTCACTCATTGTGCGGGCATCTGTGCCCACAGAAGCTGTGATTCCTCACCCGCACTGTGGGCCACCCAGGCGGTCCCTGTCCCTTCAGCTCTGCTACATGATCATGCAGACTGGGACCAAGGACGGGCCTTGTTCCTTTGTTTCTGTCACCATTTACTACCTATCGCTACTATTTAGAGATAGGCTCTCGCTACTTAGTCCAGGCTGGCCTCGAACTTGTGACTGCCCTGCCTCAGCCTCCCAGTGCATGGCACCATAACCGGTGGCATTTTTTCCTGATTTGATTTAAAGTTACAAAGCCTGCTCCTCACAGAGAAATGTGGCTCAGTGGTAGAGCACTTTGTTCACACGTGCAAAGCACATGTCCCAACTCCGGTGCTGCCAGAACGCACAGAACTCACAGAATCCTTCTCTGAGATGAGAAAACACTGCTATAATTTCCTCTGTATTTGCATTCACTACTTTTTCCTTTCTTCTTTTTTCTTTCTTAGATTTATTTATTTTATGTATGTGAGTACACTGTTGCTGTCCTCAGATACACCAGAAGGGGGCATCAGATTCCATGACAGATGGTTTTGAGCCACCATATGGTTGCTGGGAATTGAACTCAGGACCTCTGGAAGAGCAAGTGGTGCTCTTAACAGCTGAGCCATCTCTCCAGATCGTTTTTGTTTTGTTTTGAGACAGGGCTTCTTTGTGTAGACCTGGTTGTTCGGGAACTAACTCTATAGAGACCAGGCTGGCTTTGATCAGAGATCTGCCAGACTCTGACTTCTGATGCTGGGATTAAAAGTGTGGGTCACCACTGCCCAGCTAGCTAGCTCGCGCTCGCTCTCTCTCTCTCTCTCTCTCTCTCTCTCTCTCTCTCTCTCTCTCTCTCTCTCTGTTAAGTATTTTTAGGCAGCAGGAGGGAAGATCAGCCTTCAGCTCTGCCTGGCCGTCCCTACTGTCTCTAGAACAGTCAGTCCCCTGCTCTGGCACACACAGAATAGGGTCAGTTAGAACCCTGGTGGGTTCTAGACTGACTTCTGGCTCCAGGCTGCCATCTTTCCTTCTCTGGTTACTGAGCCACTTCAACGGAAGCAGCTTCTAGGAACCCAGTTATTCTCTTGGATCGGCAACTCACACATGCTGCCTACCACACTCATTTATGTGATGGTGTATTTATGACTGGTTTCCCTGAGAGTCACCGTCATGGGTCAGGGATAGACAGCTCATGCCTGTAATCCTACCTGCACAGCAGGAAATGCCAGGATGCAAAAGTGGGTGTGTGCACAAGCACACATATATGTGTAATGAGCCTCTGTGCATGGTAAACAAATGCACACACATACACTGCATGCTATGTACCCCCTCCATCTCATGCACATACATGTACCTGTATATGTATGCCCTGCCCTCAGGGCATATGACTGGTTTCCATGGGGAGGAGGAGTGGAAGTACACTATCATGTCTACAAGGTGCCCAGATCACCCTCTGCTCTGGATCCTGATGGAGGCACTTCTACTATTCCCAAGGGCACTTTGTTTCTTCCATATATGCATGGCCAGTGGCCATCAACTTGGGGTGCTATGACCCCATCCTGAGTCTGTCTTTTGCTTCATGTTCTTTTTCTCCTCCCCAGCTTTAAGACTCCTCAGGAAGAGGAGTGTTATTCAGCATCATCTGGTGGGCCTCAGGAAGTATGCAAAGGGGTAACCAGCTGGGATACCCTGAGGGGTGTTCTGTGTTATCTTTGGGTATAATATGGCCATATATCTCCCCATTTTCTGTGCCAGGGCCATTGTATGGGTGGGCCAGGCAGGTTCCTGCTCTGAGTGAATGTCACCAGCTGGGAAGACTTCTGGAAGGTGTCTGCCTACATTTACCTCCCTCATGGCTAACACTCACCGTACTCTTCTCCTCGTAGGATTTCGGGGGCGATATAGTTCGGGGTTCCACAAAAAGTGCTTGTTGTATCACCAGGGCCTAGGCCTTCCTGTGGGGACAGAGTTATCAGGAGGGTGAATCTCATGAGGAGGGGCGCTTCTTAGGAGGTGTCCCTCAAGAACACTGACATAGAGGTGCCTCAGTGTGGTCACACTGAGCTATGATCCCTCAGTGAATACTTCTGCAGGATGTCAAGAGCAGACAAGCTGGGGGGATAGGCGAGGCGGGCACCTTGCACATGCCGTAGTCCGTCAGCTTAATGTGTCCGTCAGCATCGAGGAGGACGTTGTCCAGTTTTAGGTCCCGGTAGATGATTCCCCTCTCGTGAAGGAAGTTGAGAGCGATACAGATCTCAGCAGCATAGAACCTGAGGCGGGGAGCAGGGGAGCATTCTGTAGTCAGCAGAGGGACAGTGGCAGGCAGCCAGTCAGTGGCTGGTGCACACGGAGCCCCATGAGGTATCCTGGTCACCCGGGAAATGCAAACGTAGATTGTAGTGAGATTCCACCTCTCAACTGCCAGAATGGCTGCTTAACCACAGCCAGAGTAAGTGAGGGGAACTCGGAACGCTGGATGCCCCGTGTATGGTTGTGGGAATGAAATATGTGGCCAGAGGGAGGTCTCTCTCAGAACATGAAAGCTAGGGCCATGAGCAGCTCAGTGTGAAAGCTTCTGCCTCACTCATAGTCTCGCTGTAAGCTGCCTCACTTACACGAGTACAGTCTCCAGCACCAGAACGAACAAGAGAATAAGCATGAAAACCAGAAAGGGTGCGTGTCAAACAACACCACTAACACATATGCGTCCAAGGTTGGAGTCAGCAGAGGAGGCCCAGTAAGAACAGTGGATATGAGGAAATACCGTTATGAGATCCATTACACTGTGTGTGGATTTTAAAAACTGAAAGGAGAAAAGAATCAGAAGGGGGGGGGTGTCCTCAAGCGCTGTGTTGAACACCTATGTCCATAGCAACCTTACTCATAAAATCTAACATGTGGAAGTAAGCACTGATGGATGAGTGGGTAAAGGGTGGAGTGGCTCATGGCTGCAGATTTGAGGCCAGCATGGGTCACACAGCAAATCCTGCTGAAGAGGAAGAGGAATGGGGATAGGGAGAGGCTCTATCAGAGCAATGAAATATTATTACTCAACCTTTTAAAAGGAAAGGATTTCCAACAGGCTACATGGTAAATCTCGAAGACGACATCATGCCAAGTCAAATATACAAAAAGACAGATAATCTGAAATTCCACTCAGGGCACCCTCTGGAATCAGGCAGGAGGGCTGGAGATGAGGGGCCTGGGAGTCGGCATTCACAGGGTATGGTTCCAGTGTGAGACATAAAGAGGCTCTGTGTGTGCCAGTGGCTGCACAGTAGGGTGATAATCAGCTTCACAGCACTTGACTATCTGGCCAACGTGGCAGCATTAACACTGTGTGCATTTAACCAGGAGTTTTATGAAAAGCAAGTGGACAAGCAAGGAGCGGCCTCCGTGACTCACAGGACTTCATGGGGGAAACTAAGGTAAGTAGGAGGGGGCCATCCAGGAGAAGCATGAGGACAGGGGGCTGGATGGCAGCTATTCGAGGCCCGAGATGGGACTGTGGAGTCTCTCCTGATGCTAGTGAAGGCCTGCTGTACTCTACTGCTGAGGGATTGTGGACTTTACAGGGAAGAGGACAAAGCCAAGACATCACAGTTATGAAAATTAAAAGCCAGTGAGCCTGGCCTCTGCTCAAAGTCTGGGGAGGGACCTGCCCGGGGCACAAAGCTCCTAAGATTCCCACCCACCCCCAGAGGCTTTGGATTTTCTTATACCACGAGGGGTCTCATTTTTGCCACCTTCTGCCCAAATCTCACTCCTTCTTTTCACTGCTGGCCTCCTGAGGAAAGTCCCAAGGCCACGCTTTATTTTTTTTGGACTCACCTGGCGTGTTCCTCTGGAAGCTTCCTCTGCCTCTGCATGTGGAACATGAGGTCCCCACCGTTGACATACTCAATGACCAGGAACAACCTGGACAGGAGAGAAGGGCAACAGATCAGGGATCAAAACCACCCTGAAACATGCCATAGGTGAAGGCACCACCAACAGGACCAGAGTGAGTGGAACCTCCACGGGGAATTGCTTTTTCAGCTTCTAATTGAGTCACCCCTTGGTGCTGACCTGCTGCCTCTTACAGAGATTCATAAGTGAACAAAACAAAGAGGTGATAGGCCACCTGGGAGCTCCTGGGGTCAGGGAAAACCTCAAGGTGAAAGGAAGGCTAAGGCTGAGTTTGGTGTTTGGACCAGTGATGCGTGAGGCATGGTTTCAGATGCTGACATCTGGGGTCCAAGACCATGTTGGATGATAGATGTGGCTTCATCACATGATGCCAAGATAGGAAACTGTTTTTGGAAAACAAGGAATAAGGACTTAGGCTGGGCAGTGGTGGTGCATTCCTTTAATCCCAGCACTCGGGAGGCAGAGGCAGGTGGATCTTTATGAGTTCGAGGCCAGCCTGGTCTACAGAGTGAGTTCCAGGACAGCCAGGGCTACACAGAGAAACCTTGTTTTGAAACAAACAAACATAGAAACAAAGACTTGGGTGTTCATTCACCTATTGGTTTATCTGTGTTCCCAATGGTGCTATGTCTGTTTTAGGGGTTAAAAACAAAAAGGTCATAATAAGGCAGAGATAGAGGCTAGAGGCCCTGGGGTTAAGGATAGGAGAACAAGTGACCAAAGAGAAAGCAGAGGACTGACAGAGCACGGGGAGGCCTGATGGAACATGAGGTAAGGGGAAAGCAATGAGCTGTGGGCCATCCTGGTTCAGATGGACAAAGAGGGAATCCATGGAGCAGGTGACCAGTCAGATATAGGGCAGGTGAGCATGTTAGGGGAACATGGTTTAAAGGTCGACTGCTCTAGTCTCTATATGTGGATAGACCCCAGGGATATGTAAATGGGCAGGTCCAGGAACCACAGCGGTGCCTGTCCATCTGCTGAGAGGGGGTCTGTGTGGATCAGGGAGGAGAGAAATGGGGAAGAGCCAGGCTCTACTGAAAGGAAGAGCCAGTAGCTGGGTATCAGGGAATAGGGATTAGAAAGGGTGGGGCTGACACAGTAGGTCCAGAGGGAGGTGGTCATGATTCGATGAGTCTGAGATAGCAGCAGCCCAGTGGCTAGGCGAGTGGAGAGGTGGCAGGGGTCAGGCAGAGGTGAAGTCTGAGCTTTGTGGATAAATCTTTTAGGAACTGGGCTTCAGCACACAGGCCCCTCGTGTCTCTGAACACTGGCCATGTGGTTTCTCTCACTAATAGGATCTCTGCTGCATTTAATAAGACTTAATTTTCAAAATTCAATTCATGATAATTTCCCGAGATGCCCTGTTGAGGGCACCTTGGGGACATCTGGGTTGGCAGCTCATGTTTGCCCGGAATGTTTACCTTCGGAAATGTTTGCAGCAAATCTGCAGTTTGTTGCTCACAGTGGTGCTATCCACCAGCATGGGAGCCAGTGTGGGAAGGAGCAAGCAAACCCTTCCTCTCTTGGTTCCTCAAGAGCTCTCAGCATGCTGGATGGAATCTTACTGGCTAACTGTGAATCTACCATGTGCAGATGCCTGAATTCAGTCTCCATAGCTCTGGCAAGAGACCAGGGAAGACAGGAAAACTGACACAGCAAGTTAAACTGCTATAAAACACTCACCAAAAAAAAAAATTTTTTTTTTTTTTATTTTCTTTTGAGACAGGGTTTCTTTGTGTAGCCCTGGCTGTCCTGGAACTCACTTAGTAGACCAGGCTGGCCTCGAACTCAGAAATCTGCCTGCCTCTGCCTACCAAGTGCTGGGATTAAAGGCATGCACCACCACCACCACCCGGCCGCTCACCAAATTTTAAAGTATGTATTTACAAGAGAAATAATCCCTACTATGTGGAAATCAGAACAAAAGCCCCCAGCACTAGACCAGTGGCAAGCCAGCCCCAGGTGTCTTGGTCCTGAAGAAAATTTTATGATGTTTTTGTTAGGGCTGAGAGACCTTTTCTGGTCTTATTCATCTTTCTAGCTTCTATGGGATAAGTCTTATGCAAAATCCTTTGCTTTCCCTCAGGGAGTCACTGGTCTGCTGCAGTCCTCTTTGTAAGTAAAGTTTTATTAAAACAAAGCCACGTTCATTATCTATATAGTTGTCTCTTGATATTCATGCAGGGATTAGTTGCAGGATTCTTTTCAGTGACTGAAATCACTGCTGCTCAAGCCCTGTATGTAAAATGGACCCTCTGCTACAGTGTAATACATTTCTGGATTGTTCACAATGCTCAAGGCAAAGAGAAAACTATGCACATTATTACTTTGTATTGTTAGGGAATAACACCAAGGAAAGTCAGAACCTGAGTCTGGGATGCAGTGCGGTGGTAGAGTGCTTGCTTAGCATATGTGGGACCATGGTTCCACCCCCAGCACCACACATGTCAGTACATGTTCATCACATACAACCCCCACCCCCCAAGGAGTTTTGACATATCCTGGTTGAAGCCACAGAGGAGAACTCAGAGTATAAGGCAGAACTGGTGCACCCCAACTGTGAATCACCTGTGGTGACTTTTCTGCTATTGTTCCACATAAGTGAAGGTGTCTGCTCTCTGGCCCTTACAAGGCAGTGTCCCTGGTACAGACAAGTAGAAAAGTCAACTCTGAGTCATGAAGAACCCAACGTACCTCCAAGTGTCCACATAATGATCATGTCTCCATGGGAGGTGAGTCCCATGATGCCTGTCAGACTCCATGAGATGTCTAACATCTCAAAATTAGTCAAAGGCATCTCTTTAAAACTCCCTGGGTACTGTAAACAGATATTTCCCCCACATACCGGGAATCACATACCAGGAGGAGCTTTGCTCCTTCCTCAAGTGCCGACACTTCTAGTGGATATACTTAAGCATTGGTGATAATGGCTTCCTTTAATAGGGAGAAACTTTGGCCACATCAGAAAACAGGCGAGCATCTTAACCTGAACCCCACAAAACCCCACAAAGGCAGAATGGGAACATCTCTGTCTAGAGGTCATGGTAAATTCCTGCATAGGCCATTTCTGTACGGGGCTGGCTCTGAGGGAGCCTCCTAACAGTGATGGATCTCTCTTCTCTCCCTCCCTCTCACAACACAAACCAGGCTGGTGTTGAAGTTTGATCCTCCTGCCTTGGCCTCCTGAGTGCTTGGATTACAGGTGTGTACCATTATGCCTAGATTTCTTTCATTTATTTTGTGGGGTGAGGTGTGGCGTGGTGTGCCTGGCGTGTACTTGCCACAGCATGCGTGTGAAGCTCTGTGTGTACAAGTTTCAGGAGTCAGCTCTCTCCTTCTACTGAGTCAGGTTGTCGGAGTTGAGCAGCTGTCTTTACAAGCCCCACCGGCTTTCTGTTTCTGTTACAAAAGCAGCTGTGAAATGAAGGATTTTTTTTTTGTAGGGGAGGGGCCTACAGATAAAGCCTTGGCACTATTTTAGGCATTTCTTCAAAGCAGAAATCCCGCAGGAGGACCATGTGAGTAGCTCTGCAGGTGACTTGGGTTGGCTTGGGTGTATGTGGCCGTGACAATACAAGGTCACATCTGTTCCCACAGTTTTTCTCTGTGTGCTTGGCAGGCACTTCCCACGCCAAGTTCCTTAGCCTTAGGTTTTGTCTTGGGCCATGGCTATGTTTCTCAGCCAGGTTGAAGCCAACACCTGTGCTCAGACTTCGGCACAGGTGTATGCACAGGTGTCTGTGGTTCAGGCAATTGAGCACCTGTCACTGTCCATGGTTCTTTTGGTCCTATAGCCATACCAACCCCTAAGGGAGACTTAGAGGGAGGGGCATGGGTCTGACAGAGCCCTCAACACTTCTAAGTCAGATCCCTAATGCCTTTAAGGCCAGACCACTATAGAAAAGAAGCAAGTTAATGGTTCAGATGGTAGATATTATTGCTTATTCTTAAGAAGATGTGCAAAAGTTAGTAAAAACCAGTAGAAATGGATCCATCCACATAGGCAAAGGGAGAAAGGGCATAAGGAGAAACAGTGGGCTCCAGAGTCCAGGGCCAGAGAAAGCTGCAGGTAGTGGCTAAGCCCATTGCTTCTCTCATCAGGAGAGGACCCAGAGAAAGGAAGACCCTTTAGGACGACTGCCCCTGTTTTCCAGGCCTGACCTTGGTCTAGAGAGAAAAACCTGATGGAACAAGGCAATGTGGGACCGATCAAGAAGTAACAAGAGCTTGGGCCTGGCTGGCTGGTCACTGCCTTGTGCTTTATTTGAACACATTTTATTCATCTCTCTCTCTCTCTCTCTCTCTCTCTCTCTCTCTCTCTCTCCCTTTCCCTCTCCCTGTCCTTCTCTCTCTCTGTGTGTGTCTCTCTCTCTCTGTGTGTGTGTGTGTGTGTGTGTGTGTGTGTGAGAGAGAGAGAGAGAGAGAGAGAGAGAGAGAGAGAGGAGAGAGGCAGAGGCCAAGGAAAGTCTTAAGGTCTTGAACTTTGATCTTCTGCCTCTGCCTCCAGAGTGCAGGGATTACAGGAACACACCACCGTGTCCTGCCATGCACATCTCTTACATTTGTCTATGGTTTTTGTGCCAGAGCACATAGCCATAATGAAGACTATCCAGCCAAGAGGGTGAAATCGGTCACAAGCCACAGCTGTCCCCAAGTGACATCATGACTTAGTCTATATAAGCTGTGATAATCAGGAGCAGGCGTGTGTGTAATGACTGGTTCTCAGATCACATCCCTGTAGTCAAGACATTGGGCAACACCCATTACCTGGTCATTTGAAAAATGTTGCTAACTCTGGCTACAAATAGTAACAATGACACAAAAGTTTTGATGGCCTGGACCCTCTATTGAACTCATTTATTCCCCAAACCAGGAGGTAAAATCTGCCATTTTCCTGATTATATGGAGAGAGACACAAGACACCAAAGCTTACCTAGTCCCAATGTCAGACAGCCTACAAAGTAAATGGAGATCTCATTCCTAGGCCCTGCCTCTGCACCCAGTAGCTGACAGGAAAGTGCACAGAGGAATCAGTCTAGACACCAGTTGGCATCACATAGAACAAGAGACCAGACCCACAACTGAGGCCTAAGAGAACAGAGATGAGGCTCAAACCCTGCCACACCAAGAACACAAACCAGGAGCCATTCTCAGTGTGAAGGAGAGACTCAGACCCCCATTCCCTGACCCAGAAAAGACTCTGTGAAGAAAGATGTGGACAGGCAAGGGAACCTGATACAGTAGGTCCAATAAGAGGATTTTTAAAAATCTCGTTCAAAGAGATCTTCTATAGGGGAGGGGAGGGAGCCGACTGGCTTGAGTGTCTACAGGAACAGAAGCAGAGTATGCTATGAACTGCCTGTCAATGTAGCTCAGAGAGGTGGGGGCATCCTTATGTACCATGGGGTATGAGCCCAACACTCTGCCCAGAGTCAGAAAGTGTCAGAGAAACCGAGCAACAGGAGGAAGCAACTGATGGCTGGGGAGAATGTTACCACCTAGAAGCCCCAAAGCAGGAAGGCATTGAGGAAAATCCCCATAGGTATCTACCAAGAGATAATCCTGGGCCTGTGGCTCGGACAGTGCTCACCTGTCACGTCTGAGGATCTGGCCTCCCTCCCTAGTAACATACCAAAAAAAGGGAAAAGGCTGGAAGGTGGCTTAGTGATTATGAATGTATACTGCTTTGGCATAGGACCCAAGTTCAGTTCCCAACACCCACATCAGTGGGCTTAAAACTGTCTGTAACCCCAGCTCCAGGGGATCTGCTGCCCTCTTCTGGCCTCAAAAGGCATCTGCACACACATACATATAAATACATAATAAAACTAGTTGGTGCTGATAAATTCCAGTAGTATTTAGGATTTTCCGCAGAATAAAATAGATAGAATAAAGATTACCTAAGAAGAGGAAACTATGTATCAACCAAGCAACAACACAAATAGCCAAGCCATGAAAAAGTCCTAAATAGCAGCAAAGTTTGAAAGCACATGTCAGACTAACACAGGACATGGCTTCCTCTGGTATCCAAGAACAGTCGAGCATCAGGACCGCCCAACAGTGTTTAGGTGACATAATTTTCACTTCAGGTGCCCCAGGGAGTGAAAAATCCAGCTGTTTTAAGAACTGGGGACTTTCTGAGGCAAAATGATCTTTTTTCTTTTGGGAGAACTTTACACTCATGTGTGGTGTTTATATACATGTATATGCATGTTTGTATGTGTGTAGGCACTCATGTATGTTTGGAGCTCTGAAGTTGATGTTGTGAGTCTTCCTCTACAGCTCTTTCAACCTTATTCACTGAGG
The DNA here is from genome assembly GCF_004785775.1 of Grammomys surdaster. NCBI lineage: Eukaryota > Metazoa > Chordata > Mammalia > Rodentia > Muridae > Grammomys > Grammomys surdaster. The sequence continues at coordinate 348,293 of NW_021620991.1, read as the reverse complement.
CAGGGTCTCTCAATCAAACACTGATCTCACTGATTGGTACCGATCCTGTTGCTAGTCAACTTGCTTAGGAGATCCCTTGACTCCACCACTTTCCAAGGCTGGAACTAGAATTATAGACCTGCCCAACATTCACATGGGTTCTGGGATCCAAAACCCAGTCCTCTTTGTGCTGTAACTGCTGAGACATCTCCCCAGCCCACAGTGATCTCTTGACGGTAAAGCAAAAATAGATGTAGATTTCCTGACAAGATAAATACCTTTCCCTTTGCCGGGACTTTGAGTGGATAGGTGTAGATAGGAGGATAGGATAGGAGGGACGGTTCTTGTCTCTTACAGCTTGCCCACAGCAGCAGCTCTGCTGTTAGCCAGAACTCAGGGCCATGAGTGGAAGCTCTCCACTGTCCCTTCCATCTACACAGAAACACACATCTGCCTGAGGGGAATTAAAAGGTTTGGTTCCCTCTCTCCTGCCCCCCCCATAACTCCCCCCACCTCCCACCCCCTTTCTGTCTGCCTTTCTCGATTCCCTTTTCTGGTGACATGTGACTTATGCTTGTGGCTGGCACTGTGCCATCTTAGGATTCTATCCCGGCAAGAAAGAGGACCGAGCTGACCATTCTTGCCAGTCACCTAGAAGTGGCCTGGCTAGCATCAGCAGCCTGAGGGAGATGAGACATAAACCCTGTGGGGGAGGGCAATGTGTCTCAAAAAATAAAAAAAAGTAGAGGGGGTGGCTGAGAAAGACATTTGAAGTCAACTTCTGGCCTTTATACATGCACAGGCAAGTACACCAGCATATACACACATAGGTCCCCCACCCCACAGAAGAACTAGGGCGTGGCTCAGTGGTAGAACACCTGCTTTGAATACACAAAGTTCTAGGTTTGACCCTTTATAACAACCAGTAAACAAAGGAAAGTTGAATGGTACCCATGATAGCACACATGTGCCTGTGAACCTGGCACTCAGCAGATGGAGTCAGGAGAATAGAAAGTTCTAGAAACAGCTACATAGTAACACTCTCTTTGGAGAGAAAGGAAGGGGGTGGGGTGGAGAAGTTGACTTTCAGGGCTGATCCTGAGAGTCAATTTAACAATAGGAGTCCCATATGCTTGTGAAGCCAGGCACTGTCCCCAGGGCAAGGCAGATCGTAGCAGGAAGGCTGTTCGCTCTGAATGGAGAGAGGGGTACTTTACAATCTCATACCCACCCATGATGGGACAATCACCTTTAGGTCTGTCAGTCAAGGCCACTGGCTCAAGGACTTGGCTGAGGAGAGTGTGACCTGACCTCATTCCCACCCCCAACAACACACCCAAGAGCAACCTGTCGGAGTAGACAGCTCTCTCACAGATGGGGGAGGGCATGCCCTAATTGGGAGAAATACCTGTGTTATCATTCATTGGACACAAGCTATGTCCCAGGGTCCCAAGTGTCCCTTTGCTGTCTGGGACCTCCTGATGAGTCACCAACAGCTATCCAGTGTTCTTAAGATGGCACAGAGAGCCAACATTTAACAAATACATCCACGTGAGCTGCAGTTCACCTGCCCCGGAGCAACCCTTCTCCCTGGAGATCCCTTCTCCCTGGAGAACTATATTGTTCTGGACTCCTGGAACAGGCCTGCCTAGTGACCAGAGCTGTGTTCTACAATAAGAGGCTGCTGGGGCTGCACGGCAACCATTTCAGGGGGTTACGATGTCATGCTGTTACCATGAAGGCTGACACGGCTCCCACGCTCAGCTCTGCAGCTGCCACTCAACACCGGCTCTTTCCATTCTGGGCTCTAGCGTGACACAGTGAGTGACAGAGCCTGAGTCATCTTCCCTCTCTCCCAGGGCCTCTGAGTGAGTCTTGCCAAGTTCACAGCAATTTGGGCCCTGGTGAAACTCTTGAGGCCACAGCCCCTCCAAATTGCATGGGGGAGTGTCCTGAGGGCCGGACCTGGTCACTCTGCTCAAGGTCACAGTAAGTCACCTTCTTGGGTCCTCGTCACACTGATCTCACTGGCTATATCTACCACATCCAATGGCTCTCCTTCCAGTGTCCAGCCTAGCCCTGCCCAGCAGTTACTGGCTGCTTGGCTTGTTCCTGAAGTACTAGGCGATCTTGCATCAGGGGACTTTTCCCTTCCTCTTACTAATGTCGAGTGACAGGCCAAGGGCGCTCTCAGATCACCTGCTGCTCCTGTGGCTATGCTCAGCTCTGATGTGCTAGCCAGCTGTGGATACAAGGGACCTTCTTCACTCCCACATCCTAGTCTGGGTGCCAGCCTTCTGGGGCTACTCCTGATAGATCCGTGACCTGTCCCAGGGGGGATTACGTCCTGATCTCAGAGAGGAAAAAGCTCTCTCCCTCTCCAGTGCTGTGGTAGATTCTATAGGTCTCTATTTATAAACAACAAGACACAAAGGATCAAGTGGCACCTAATATCCATAAGCTACTGTAGGCAAGTGTCTAAAGTTTCCTCTAAGTCAGGATGCCTATGGGCGCCCCTCCAAGGACGAATGGTGAGAGATTTGCCCAGCCTTAAAAAGTGAACTTGTGGGTATGGGCGGGAAAGCTTGTACAGCAAGCCTGGTAACCCGAGTTTGATCCCTGCAACCCATATAAAGATGGAAGGAAAGAAACCACTTTACAAAGCTGTCTTCTGACCTCCAGACAGGCTAACACATCTCCTCCTCCCACACAGGATAGTAATAAATTAAAAAAAAAAAAAAAAGAAAGAAAGAAAGCAACTCACAGCAGGTCAAGCTAACTAAATTCTCCTCTTTCTCTCTCCCTCCCTCCCCGCTTCCCCTCCCTTTCTTTCTCCCCCTCCCCTTGCCCTCTCTGGCGTTAGGGATTGAATCTGAGGCTCTGCACATGATAAGCCTACCTTCTATCTCCAGCAACTCCCTAGTCAGCAATTGATATTTTGGTAGCAGCCTGCATCCTTGTTCCTAGGCTACACTTAAATTGAGAGGGGAGCACACACCAGGGGGCTAAAAAAGGAGTCACCCTGGCAGGCTTTTTAGGTTGCCCCTTTCTCTGGAACAGCTTAAAGCTGAAATGTTTTCTCTGTTTTTCGAGGTTTTTGTGGGAGAGGTTTTAATTCTGGTTACTGTCTAGAAAAGACTGTAGACGTGGGGTATGGCTTCCCGCAAGCAGATGCCTAGTGTTAGAGTGCCCTGTCTTGCAGCATGTTATACACATGCCATGGAAGTGGTTGTTGGCGTGTGGAGAGCAGGGATTCAGTGGGGCCCACCAGAATAGGCACTGCTGGATTTGGGAAGGAAAGAAAGAAATCCTTATCCCCTCTCCCCCCATCCCCCAACCCCGCAGAGAGGCCTTTTTATAATCGCCAGGCACATGTGGAAACCATTGCCTTTTATTGACTGGATTTCCACTCACAGCTGCCAGCAAGCGCTAGCTAGCATCCTGCCTGGAGCTTCGTCGGTTTCCTGTTGTGTGTGATCTGCTGGGAGGCAGAACACACTGACACTCATCCAGACCAGCAACGGTCTCGGCAAGAACCCAGGATGAGTTCCTGGGAGAAAGTCTTTAGAAACACTGTGGTTATTAAGATGGCAGGATAGGCAAGGTAAGGCATCCAGGCATATCCTGTGTCCAACTGCAGGCACCAGATTTTCTGCTCCTGGTGGCTTTGCAACTGAGACAGCCCTCCCTCTGTCTCTGACTGAGGGAGGAGCTGACTTCTCTTTTCTTGGGGCTGGCAAACAATCCTGCCATTGGCTTGTGCAAAGATACGGCACCAACCAGGAGAAAGGCTTCCCGCACCAGGGGCTCACATTCTTGAGTAGGTAGCCATGAACAGCCTTGCTATACATTTCTGCTAATTCCACAGTACCTTCCAGAACTTTCCAGCTTTGTTCCCAGAGGAAACACATGAAGTGTTTGCACAGGGCAGGAACAGACAGCCAGGAAGCATGGGCTCTGGCCTAGACTGGAATGTTGCCAGCAAGCCTTTAGGGCAGACCCAAGTGACAACAAGACATCTTGGGGGACTTGGCACTGTGTGGCTTATGCTCTTTTCTCATACTTCTTTCTAGAGATGTTTTGTGGCCTCTGAGTTACTTCCCAAATCTGTAAGAGGGACTCCATGGTCAGCCAGCAAGTTAGGTCTGTCAGTGAAAGAACATTGCTAACCCTGCTCCCAGCCACAGTGATCCACTGACATCACAGTTGCCAACCCTGCTCCGAGGCCACAGTGGATCCACTGACATCCCAGATGCCAGGAGCCAGGGCAGGCTGCAACATTTTACTGGTTCCCCTACAAACCATGAAATTCACAAGTGCACATTTTATATTTGTACAGGAAACGAGATTTTACCTTAATAAGGAAACCCTTCCGAACATCACAGTTTACTAAGTGACAGGCATTACCCAACTGCCGGAGATTGAAAAACACACAGCAAGCCCTACTCTGAGGGAAGGTCACAATCAGAAAGGGACACATGCATATACAGTTACCGAAGGCTGAAGCAGCCAAGGGAAGATGCAGAACCTAACCAACCCACGCCAAATGTTTCCAGTGTCGGTGATAGATCCAGTACAAAGAAAGTAGATGTGACAGATACTACCCCTGGGATGGGACCTCGCGGTGGCTGCTGAGGCTGCTGCATCAGCTTCTGCACCGGGGTGACCTGAGGTTGGAACTCCTGACCCTTGCTTCAGCAGCATCCCTGCAAACGCTGACCAGAGCACAGCTGTTCTTTGCAATCTCACCCTTCAGGAACTTAAAGACCAGGCTGGGTTGCCTTCCCTAGGGCTTGTTCCTATTCACGGGAGACATGGTCAGGGCCAATGCAGTTCAGAGACAGAACCATGTAGATGCACGAAGGGGACCATTGACTGCTGAGCGCTTTTAGTGACTCTGGCTCTGGGGAGGGCCAGGAACAGGGAGATAAGAGTCTATGAGGTAAGGGCAAGACTAAAGACTATAGAGACAGGGCCTGGGTATAATATCTTCTTCCCCATGCACAGGAAGCTTGGATTTCCTCACAAAGTAGTCAGAGCTGCCACTGAGCAGGAGAAAGACCTCAGATTAGTGCTTCCTACGCATGGCTTAGGTCCGTACCATGGAAGCAGTAACATGGGAAGCCTTGGGGACCAGGCATCCTGAGGCAGCATGGCCAGTCTTCAGGCAGGAGAAAGGATACAATCTGTGACACATTTGGCAGTTACAAGCGGGAATGTTACCGGCTCAACTGGTTTGGGAAAAGGCTCAAGTTTGGTCCAGGGCTTCTCAGGTGAGCTGAGACCACCTAGGACCTGCCTTTGGTAGGATGCCTTCATGAAGATCCCACCAATGGTATCCCATAAACTCAGATGTGTGAAGTCTATTGCATATGACACCAACCAGTGGGAACCACAGGATAAGTTTGATGACCTAAAAACCCAACTCTTGCAGCTGGAGGAGGCTTGTGGGGGACAGCTGGAACTTCGGTCTAGCTTGGCTTCCGGGAGGTTCTTATCAGAAAGCAGCAGAACATACAGAAACACTTTGCTTCTTACCGGCTCGTTGTCTGGAAGCAGGAGTGTAAGCCAACCAGGAAGGGGTTGCTGGACGCCTGCTCGAACACGTGCTTCTCCGTCTGCACCCAGTCGATATCCTGAAACAAGAGACCAGGTAGTGCTACAGAAAACACTGCCCAGGCTGCCCTGGAGAAGGCAGGGGAAGACATGAAAGTCTTTCTTCTCTGCTTCTGAGAAGACAATTTGGAGAGGGAACGAAACCACCTACTAGGAAACACATCACAGTCAGGTGTGGTGGCTTACACCCGTGATCCCTGCACTGAAGGAGGCTAAGGCGGGACGGTTGGTGATACAGTAAGTTCCCAGTCTGCTAGAGAATGATCCTGTCCCAAGTGGAATACCAAACCATCACCATCCACCTCCACTTCTATCGTGACCATCATCACCATCATCGCCATCATTTTCCCCACCCCAAGACACTTGCTGGGTTTGCTCTCCATACAGGGGCTCATGCTCCCCATGAGAGTCCTGGGAAGGGAAGACTGCACTGAATTCAATTTGAATACAAGGGGTAGTGGGCTAAGCGGATTCCCCTGAGTACTGAGTCTGCAGACAAGCCTGTTACATCCAGAGATCAGCTCCTAGCTACCACAGGGCCGCCTCTCCCAACTCTCCCAACTGAGCGGCAGCTCAGAGAGATGCCGTAAAGTCAGAGACCTCAGCTTGGCTCCACCAAGGGAACAGAGGGGTATGAAGCACCCACCCCCCTCCTCTCCTCCCCCCCGCCATCTTGGTGTGTAGAAAACGAGCAGCATAGAGACACGTTCAAACAATGTTGTCTTCTCTTTTCGGAAAAGATGATCAGATTCTTAGTGGGAACCCACGCTGGGAGCTAGAGACAGCGATTGCTGACTCTGGTTTACTCTCTGAGCCCCAGGAGCCCCACCAGGTGGATCTGTTTCAAGCCCTTTGCCATGCAGCGGACACTTAGCCCCAATTCATCCAGACTTGCTCACCCAGGGGCTACACGACCTGACTGCCACACTCAGGAACCTCATACTTCAGACGGCCATTAGTCACCCAGACTCTTGGATGGAAACCAGTGGGCTGGCTGTCTTCCATTTCTCCCAAGCCTGGGCCAGCAGGCACCAACATTATCTGTGATAGTCTTTGTGATTGCATCTCTATAGGTTCTAATTTACAGGAACACCTGGCACCATGCAGGGCTAACTTGAAAATCAGTAGGGAATGAGCTGGAAGGTCACCCCTGGAGAACCAACCAATGCCATCAGGAGAAAGACTTTCATGAAGCCATCCAAGCACTGACAAGCCAGAGACATGAAACAATGCCTGGGCCTGAAGGGACAAGGCTGGTGAGTTCCAAGGCAGAGAAGGCAAGAGTAGGAAACTGAGGGACTCGTGTGTCCCAGGAGCCTCAGCTCTATGTAAGCAGAGACCAGGCTCAAGGACAGCGGGAACCAGAAAGCTTTCGTCAATGGGGAACCTGAGGCAGCTCCTCAGGCCTTGTTCAGAACTATATCCTAGACAAAACAACTCAGGGGAAAGGTAGGAGGCAGATAGACACTTGGGAAACAGCGGCTATGGTGGAGCTATTAGGCAAAGATGACTCAGAGAAAGGGAACCAGTGTCAGCTCAGAAGGGTATGGCAGTGCCTCAAGACTGTGAAGAGCGGTGACACCTAGTGGTGGTAAGGACAGGCTTGAGTCACAGGTACTGCCACTCGGGAGTGCAGCATCCAGAGATACAGAGCCAGCCCAGCAGGCTGTGGATTGAACAAATGCACACAACAAGTAAAGGTTCCAAACTGGCTTCAGCTCCAAGTCCTGAGCTTGGATGGGAGACGGGATCCTTTCTATGACCTGACAAATGTTATGCTGCTTAGCTCCAGCAGTGGCTGAAAGACTGGGTCACTCTTATCTACACATTGGCCTTTCTCTGCTCCCGAGAGATGGAGCAGGCACTCAGTGTAACAGCAAAAGAGCGCGCAAACACAATGCCGGCAAGCACGTCAGAATGTGTCAGCCTCCTGCGTCACCACAGAGGCTGCAAGTCGAGGCCACACCGGGTATACGTGCATGCTCGGAGAGGGAACCACAATGAAAATGTGGAAAACTGGAGCCCTGAGACCCACTGGCTGGTACTCAAAATTGTATAGCCATGTTAGACAGAGTTTGGAAGTTCCTCCAGAAACTACACACAGAATTACCACACGACCTAGCAGGACCACTCCTAGAAATATATGGAGAAAGAGCAGAAAACTGACAAGACAAAATACGTGCGAGTGAATGTTTGCTGTGCTACTGCTCACGACAGCGCAAGAGGCCCCGTTTTCCACAGGAAGTATCCACAAAGAGATGGACAGAGAGGGTGGCGCCGTGAAACTCAAGGGTCCTAATTCGGCTGCTGCAAACTTCAGAAGTGAGAAACTCAGCGGGGCGGTCAGTTCACTGAAGCACAATTCCACGTGACCTTTCTACGGCCGTGCCCCCCAAGCACGGACATCCTGAATCCCACGAGACGCTTCGGCAGGACGCGTGCTTACCTCGTCGTCATGTACGAGCTCCTTCTTTACCACCTTCATGGCGTAAATCTGGTCATTTTTCTTCAACCGCACCAGGAGGACCTTGGCATAGCTTCCGCGCCCGATGACTCTGATGAGGTCGAAGTCTTGCAGCCCCAGCCCCTGAGAGATTTTGATCCCATCCACCCCATCGATGACAGGTTTAAGGTCCTAAGGGAAAGGTCCAGAGAAGGGAGGGAGGCACCATTTGCTAGAATCCAAAAACTCTAGCACCCAACCCCCATCTAACTCAAAGGACAAAAATCAAAGAACCAAGACTGTGGCCCTCTAAAGGGAGGAGCTGGAGGAGATCCGGCCGAGGCTGCATGAGGGTTCTGCGGGGTGGGGGGCGTTTGCTTGGTTAAGCTGCAGGCCTGGGCATGCTCTGTGAAAGTGGGAAGTTCAGGCACCTGCTCCATGAGCGTGGAGAACGCAGAGCCTGCTCTTTACATTGCCCTGCTTCTGTTCAGTGAGGGTGAGGGTAGAGAGAGGTGTCTGCTCTGTGAGACGCTCAGCTGAGGCTCGAGAGCACGGCATGTTCTGTTTCCCTAGAACACCAGAGCTGGCTGCAGGTAGGAGGCTGGATGGAGCCAGATGGAACCTGTTGGTCAGATTCTGGGAAAGGGCCTGCTTGAGGGAGCCGCTGAGGGCTTGCCAGAATGGGATGGACGGCAAAGGAGCAGATGAAATGTGGTGAATTCACAACTCGAAAGCCAGCCTGGCCTGGCGCAATAGTTTCCTACCATACCTAGCCCATACTGAAGTTCATGTAACGGCCCCAGGAGCAAACCAACAGGCTTTTCGAAAAGATGCCCGCAAAACTGCTTTTATTCACTTACCTCAGAATCATCTTTGATATTGTCATGTTTCCGAGATGAAGAAATATAAGGAACTAGAAAAGAGAAGGAAGGAAGGATATTACCAGTGCCCCAGGAACACGGGGACACAGTGGACCTTCACATCCTGCCACCATTCCTGCAGGGGGCCTCAGACAGCACAGCGAGTGCTCAGGGGCCGATCCACAAACCAGCCACAAAAGACTCCAGTTTAAAGAGTAAAACTACAGCTTCCTAGGCTGACCCAGACTGGCTGTGTGACGAGGAGGTAGAACACTTGGAAAAAGCTATAAGCTCCTTTACTTATGATGAAAGTCATGAACTGATGACCCATCAGGCTGGGAAGAACTGTTAGCTGGAAATGCAGTGTGCGTAGTTCATTTAGGACTGGGTGTTGTGGTGTGTGCCTCTATAGATTCCTAGAACTTGGGAAGCTCAAGTGAGACCTTGCCTCAAACAAATTAAAAAAAGAGGTCTGGAGATGTGGCTCGGTTGGTAAAGCACTTGCCTAGCATGCACAGAGCTCTGGGTTTAATCTCCAGTGCCACATAAAGCAAGTGGGCATGACGGCAAACGCCTGTAATCCTAGCACTCTACCTGAGAGACAGGCAGGAGGATCAGAAGTTTAAGGTCAGTCATCCTTGTCTATATATTGAGTTTGAGGCCAAGCTGGGCTACTTAAGACCCTGTCTTAAAACACAAGACCTTGGGACTGAGAAGACAGCTCAATGGGTTAAAAAAAACACAAAAAAACAAAAAACTGGGAGGACCTGTGTTTGGATCCTTGCACCCGCATAAATGTCAGGTGTGGTGGTACATGCTTGTAACCCCAGCTCTAGGGGACTGGAGACAGGAGGATGTCTAGCTATAACAACATACACACATACACAGTCTTATGTGCCTCACGCACATGTGTGTGTGCAGACACACACACACACACACACACACACAGAATTGAAGAATGAGTAGGCTTTCATGCTACCATTGGAAGTCTGGGACCATCTGGAGGCACAAAGCTTTGGTATATAATCTTCCAGTGGGTGGGTGGGTAGATGTTGGAAAAGCAGACTAATGGACCACGAGGGGGGGTGGATGATAGATGAATATTTGGAAGGGGAGATGACGAAAGGCTGAGTAAGTGAATGATGAATGATAGCTGGCTACATGAATCAATAAGTGGATGATTACTAAATGATGGGTGGATGATGGGTGGGTAGGGAGAGGATGGGCAGATGTGTGGACAGTAGACAGGAAGATGAGTGGGTGTGCGTGTGTCCCTGAGTGCACTCATGAGTGTGTATGTTGGATAGGTGGAGGAGTGGATATGTCTGTGTGTGCATATGCATGAATGTGTGTGTGCATGAGTGTGTGTGATGTGTGTGATGGACAGGTGGAGGAGTATATATGTGTGTGTGTGTGTGTGTGCACATGAGTGTGTGTCTGACTGTATGTGATGGGCAGGTGGATGAGTGGGTGTGTGAATGTGTGCATGAGCGTGTGTGAGTGTGTATGTGATGGACAGGTGGATGAGTGGATGTCTGTGTGTGCATGAGTGTGTGTGTGCATGTATGTGTGTGATAAACAGGTAGATGAGTGGATGTATGTGTGTGATGGGACAGGTAAATGAGTGGATGGGATGTGTGCATGAGTGTGTGTGTGCATTCGTAATAGAAAGGTAGATGAGTGGATATGTGTGTGTATGCGAGTGTGTGCATGAATGAATGTGTGCATGTGTGTGTGTAATAGGTAGATGAGTGGATATGTGTGTGTGTACATGAGTGTGAGTGAGTGAGTGAGTGAGTGAGTATGTGCATGCCTGCATGTGATAGACAGGTGGATGGGTGGGTAAGAAGGACACCTAAAGGGACAACCTCACATTTTTTCTTTTGAGACAAGGTCTCACTATGTAGCCCTGGCTGGCCTGGAACTTGTCATGTAGACCAGGCTGGCCTTGAATTCATGAAGAAATCTACTTGCCTCTGCTTCCCAAGTGCTGGGATAAAGGCAGGTGTCACCATACCTGGCTCTGGATTCTTTATTTTTTTTAACATTAAAGAGAAGTCTTTCCTTCCTGTATTCCCCCAGACAGGACACCCGTGCAACAGTCACACCCTGTATGGAGCCACCCACACGGAGGTCAGCTCTGTGTACTGCCCAGTGTGTAGGAGATGCCTAGCCCAGCAGTTGCACACCAACTGAAATCAACATGGAAGAAGAAGCCCTCAACCCCAGACTCTCAAGTTTGCTGCCTCATGGAGAGCAAGTAGGAGGGAGTCAGGAAGAAAGGCCAGGAAGATGGAGAGAGGAACATACTGGGTTCAGAAGAAGGGGCGGGGCCAGAAGAGAGAGGGGATGGGGCTCAGAAGAGAGGAAGTGGGGCCCAGAAGAGAGAGGGCCTACCCAGCTGGGGAAAGGGACACCTACTTCCATCAGTATCTTCTGAAGGAAGGTCTACACCATCATTCTTGTCATCTACTGGAGGCTCTTGGGAAGGCATGACAGAATCCTGCAAGAAAATGAAGGCATTGGTGTGATGAGGTGGGAGTTACCACCCAGCTTTGACTTCATGTATGCGCGTGTGTGCCGTGTGCCATGTGCCGTGTGTGTGTGTGTGTGTGTGTGTGTGTGTGTGTGAGAGAGAGAGAGAGAGAGAGAGAGAGAGAGAGAGAGAGAGTTCTTGTGTGGTAATATGCTGTATAAACAATACCTGCTGTGCAGAGTACAGAACAGATGAAGACTACTGTTACTTAAAAAGTCTACAGGCTGAGGTGGTCACTCATCAGGTTATTGCCTTCTCAGAAGGTGTTCGATAGAAGGGACGCCTTATACCATGCTTGGCAATGCCCCCTTGCTGCACTGTGAACATCCTGCTGGCAGACAGGCTCTTGATCAGCAGTCTAAGGGCCCTGAGGCTCCATGGAGCTGAAGTCACAATAGAGACAGCTTCTAGTGATGGCCCCTTGGGTCCAAGAGTCAGCCTCACTCAGCTCTGAGTGACCACATCTGGGGTCGTCTCATTGTCTTAAGGTAATATGGACCTACAGGGTCACAGATCATATGTGTCTGCAGGGCTTATAGTAGACATAGTGGAAAGGGTCTCTAGGGAGAGTGGTTTTGAGGGCAACTCGCGCTCCAATCTGGATCCTGTCCTTATTAGCTACATGGAATGTGGATATGCCATCTCAGGGGTGTCTTCCTCACTCTGGCAAGATGCAGATGAGCCACCTTCCTGGGTGGCTGAGGCCTCTGGCCTGACAAACACTGGATAGGGCCCATTCTATATCCAGGCTGGGTAGCACAGAAAGGCTGGCTTAAATACAAGCATTAGTAAACTCAGGTAACAGCATGCCAGTAGGACTGGACCCTTTTGGTTCCGCTGCTCAGGACGAGAGGTCCTGTTCCAGATTCCGCCCATAGTCACCCCTACAGCATACAGGCCTCCTCCTGTCTGGAGGTAGACATAGTATCACAACCCCAACGGAATGACAAGAACCGAGGATGGCCAAGGTCAGCTTGGTTCACACCTCGACTCACCATATGCCTCCTGCAGGTCAGCGGGACGAGTTCGTGGCAGCGTTTATGGACCAGCAGCTTGCAGTTGATGCACTTGTAGCCCTGCCTCGAGAGACTCCATATCCTTTCGCTGCACTGGCCACAGTTCGCTCCCTGTGGGCGGGAACAACGGCTGTCAGGCCCAGTTGGCCCTTCCGAAGCCCATGTCACGCTGGATGAAAACTCAGGCAGCTGATTCAGAAGATACCACCATACCTTTGCTGATTTGAAGATACCACGTGGAGAGGGGCCTGGCCCCTCCTTTCTGAATGCGGACCCAGTCTGCCTCAGTAGTCCCCTTCCTGGGCCCACGTGAAGGCCAGAAGGAGTGAGGCCAGGTGAGGTCGCTGTGTCACAGGGCTCGGCTGTGGTGCCTGCCATGTGTTTTTTTGGTTTTTTTGTTTTGTTTTGTTTTTTTGTTTTTTTTTTGTTTTTTTTTGAGTCAAACAGACCAGGCCAAGAGGAGTGCAGTGGGAGCTCCTGACATTTTGACTTGGAAAACCTGTGAATGGCTGCGTGACAATTACGTGAGGGTTTTATTTTCAGGATTTGAAAAAATCCTTTATTATTCCTGATTCTAATATCCTAAAAGTGATCACTGTCAGCTCTGCTGCTGGTATTTGCAGGACTTTTGGAATTTCATAGAGTCTGTGAGAAGAAATAGGTTCAGATCCGGTCACGCTCTGGCAAACCACACGCCTTTGGGGCATCCCCATCTATGAACACAAATGAGGGTCCCCAACTGTCCCAGAATTATTAGCCTCCTTACATGTTCAGCTTCCTTTTAACCTTTTCCACAGGGTCTCATGTAGCCCAGGCTGGTCTCAAACATGACTTTGACACCCCCTTCGCACAGTGTGCGACAGTTGCATTGCTCCCTGCCTCTATCATTTTCTGCCTTCTTCATCTGAGGTAGAGCCTTGCCCTGAACCTGAAGTACATTTTGGCAAACCCCAGTGCCTTCCATCTCTGTCCCGCTCAGTGCTGGGGTTACAGGCATGCATGACCATGCCTGTCTGGCTTGTTTTGTGGGTGCTAGGATCTAAACTCAGGCTCTTGTGGTTGTGTAACAAGCCCTCTTGGCCACTGAACCAACCCTCCAGCCCAATCTTAAACTTCTGATTGTCCTGCCTCCATTTCCTGAATGCTGTGATCACAAGCGTGCCCAACCATGGCTGGCTGGCTTTTCATGTGGCGCTTACTGGGAATTATGGGACTTGGCCATGTCAGAGCAATCACTCTACATACTGAGAGATATCCCCAGAGATATACTGAGCTCTGTCCTTAGTCTCTCTTATCTTTAGGGGGAAAGGTCTTGATATACAGCCCAGGCTTGTCTTAGCCTCCCTAGTACTGTGCTTACAGGTCTGTGCTATCATATATGGACAGGAAAGTCACTCTTATCAGGGGCCAAGAAAGGGTAACTATTGACCAAGAACAACATGGACTTAAGAAAATAAACTGGACTGAGACTTCACACATATGTTCTTAGAGGAGCTACCAAAACTGTACCAATAGCTCCTCCCTAACCCCCAACCTTATTTTCTTGTTTTTTTTTTCTGAGACAGGATCTCTCTATGTGGCTTTGTTGGCATGGAACTTGCTATGTTGAACAGGCTGGCCACAAAAGAAAATCACAGAGAGCTGCCAGGCTCTTGTCTTCACAGTGCTGGGATTAAAGGTGTGCACCACCATGGCTGGCTGGTGGCTATTTAAGATCTAGACTCGAATCATCAACATTTCAGAAAGCGGGCCATTGAAACCAAAAAAAAAAGGCAGCAAAACCAAAGCCTCGGGTCTCTATTCTCCAGAATTCACAGGAAATGGATTAATGGTATAAAAGCATTTTAAAGTCTGTCTCACCCGCTGCCAATTTGTTTTTTGCTCTCATTTCTCAATCATGTATTTTAATTTTTTTTTCAAACATATCAAACGCTCATCTTGTATTCAGTCAGGCTAAGCCTTCTGTCTCAGTCTCTGCTGGCTCTTGACCAGAATGCTTAGTTTCCTACTATGTTGGTTTTTTTTTTTTTTTTTATAGTTGCTGACTGTGAGCCCAGATCCTTCCAGGCTGCCTTCAAGAGGGGCTGCTCTTGCTTCTGCCAGCCACCCGGGGGCACTGCTTGGCTAGACCCTCTCAGGGGTATAATTCTGGCTCTAAGTATGTGTGAGGTCCAGTGTGAGGTTTCAAATTCTCAGAAAGATTATTCCTTGTTTCTCTGCCTTTCTCTACCTGTGTAGGGTGGGGCTCATGGGAAGACCCAAATCTATTTCTCTCAGGGCTTCAATTATTGGCGCCAACTCCAAACTCCTAGTGAAAGGGTACACAAATCACAGCAGAAGGTCAATCGTAGCTCATTACCACTCCCCCCATCCTCTTTTGTATATGAACTTTTAGTGGAACGTAGCTGCACCCACTGGCACACAAACTGAGTCACAATGGCAGCATTGAAGGCTGGAACACAAGTGTGTGCCCTTAAAAACCGAAAACATAGGATGTGTTTGTTAACCATTTTAGTTGCTTCAGACAAAAGACCTTAGAAGAAATCTTTAATGGTCCCACCTAGTGGCATCTCCTAAGCCAGTCTCCTCGTCCGCTCCAAGAGGCTTCTTTTCTTGAGATTCCAGTGAACATGTTCTACTACTTCCTATGTGTTTAAAACAGAAGACAAAAATATCTTCTACCCAGCCCACCTTGTAGCACAGGGCCTATGCGTACCAGACGAGGGTTGGTGACCACCACAAGGAAGAAAGCAGCAACTGCTGTGGTTTAGGCCCTGAGTGTGGGTGGTATATCACTGAGAGCTGGGCTCCCAGCTACAGTTGTCCCAACCCCCATGAAAGTCAGCATGGGTGGTGGTGGGGGTGATTGTAGGAGGTAGATTCGTTTAGAGAAAAGCAGAGTGAATAGTTTCTAGACCTCACCCTAGGGCTACCCAGAATCCACTGCAGTTCACACTTTCTAGATACAACTAGGCAATGACGACATCCAGTGATCTTGACACTGTCTGAGAAAAATGTCTGCATTTCAAAAATACTTGTTAAGGGTCAAGGTGTCTGCATTTGTAAGCAATTACACTCGTTAGACACTCACAACTCTGCTTGGTTCTAACATCTGTCAAGAGCTGACTTGCAGAGGCTGGGGGGATGGCTCAGCGGTTAAGAGCACTGGTCACTCTTGGAGAAGACTAGTCAGTATACAGCCATCTAGAATTCCAGTTCTAGAGGGTCTGACGCCCTCTTCTGGCTTCTGTGGGTACTGCATGCACATGATACAGAGACATAAATGCAGGCAAAACACCTGGAATCATAAAACTAAAAATTGAAAAATATTTTTTTAAAAAAGGCACCTTGCAAGGAATCAAAAACAGCAACCATTGTGTTCTCTGACCTTTTATTCCTTTAGGTTTTATTCATTATACACATTTTCCCCGCTAGGACTGGGGAGATGCCTTGGTGTATAAAGGTGTTTGCTTTACAAATACGAAGACCAGAATTTGATTCTCTATTATTTATGGGGAGTAAAATCCTAGCACTGAGGAGGTAGAGGCAGGCAGAACCCTGGGCCCAGGGGCTAGCTAGCCTAACCTATCCATGAATTCCAGCCAGTGAGAGTCTCTATCCCAATTAAAAAAGCAGACGGCATCTGAGGAACAGCATCCTACACACACACACACACACACACACACACACACGAGGAACAGCACACTACATACATGCATACACGCACACATGCACATATGCACCTGCACCCCCCCCCAAAAAAAAACAACACACATGCCTGTATATACACAGACAAATTTCCTATGGGGATTCTGCATTTAATTTGTTTAGACTCGAAAGAAAACCGGAATTGTCCAGTGTGTCCCCACTGCCTGCTTTTCCCTGGAGACCACATTACTTCTTTGTCGTATTCTTAACCTCAGTCTCTCTGCAACTTATGTGCAAGAAAGCTTGGATCTTTCATTTCCTTAACCAACATCTTGAGAATAATGGACAGAGAGTTCCTCCCCCGTTACTCAAAATGCTAGGCCTAAGGTCTATAAGGCAGGTCCCATCGCTTCTGTGTCACAAGGCCCCATCGCTCAAAGATCCTCTTTTTTGGAATCTCACAGAGGAATGTTTTCCTCCTGAAAGCCGAAGTGAGCTTGGAAGGCAAACACAGGGCTAAGTGGGAGTCGCAGAACCTGTAGGGCTCAGATCCACAGGTTGGCCTCTGGAGAACCAATAAAGAGCACAAGAAGGGACTAGGGAGATGGCTTAGTTGGCGGGTAAAGTGCTTGCCGTGTAAGCATGATGACCTGAGTCTGACCCCCAGCACCCACTTGAGAAAGCTAGGTGTAGTGGTACGTGATTATAATCCAAGCACTGGGGAATGGAGACAGGAGGGCCCTTGGGGTTCACCGGCCAGGTACCCTAGCTGAATTGTGAGTTCTAGGTTTACTGAGAGACCCTGTCTCGAAAATTTAAGTGGAGGTGGGTGGGGGTTGGAGAGATGGCTCAGTGTTTAAGAGCACGGGCTGCTCTTCCAGAGGTCCTGAGTTCCATTCCCAGCAACCACATGGTGGCTCACAACCATCTACAATGGGATCTGATGCCCTCTTCTGTTGTGTCTGAAGACAGCTACAGTATACTAAATAAATAATAAATAAATAAATAAATCTTAAAAAACAAACAAACAACAACAACAACAACAAAACTGAAATGGAGAACAGCAAAGGAAGATACTTGATGCCAGCTGTTTGCCTCCACCCAAACCTGTGTGTGTGTGTGTGTGTGTGTGTGTGCACACATGTCTGCATGCAGGTTACACGTACATCCACACGACTGCACACAGGACAGCGAGAGCCTCTTGGTGCTGTCTGAGCCCTGGCCTCTGTGCTGTGTGGATGGATGAGTGGTTAGGCTTTGTCTCCGCCACTTGCCATCCATTAAGGAGGGCAGGGAGTACAGATCACAGCAGTCCTCCTAGATTCCTCTCCAGCGCCCTGAAAGGTGGGGTGTTGTTGGGCTGCCTGAGATTCCTGCTCTGGCCAGGGACAGGTTCACAGGAGAGAGGGCACCTGGCTGCACAGATGGTCAGTTGCTCGTTCCCACGTGGGTGCTGGCACTGGGTTCTCCGAGGCCAGATGTCTCCATTTCTCCACATTCTCAGCAGACAAATTCCATCCTGGCTTATCTGGTTGGCTTACTGTAAAATTCCATGAATGTGCCCTGCTGGGCGTTCTCGGAGCACCCCATGCTAGCACTTGGCACTTGGCTCCCTTCTACCTCTGTCTCGATAACACTAGGCCTCTCCAAGCTGAGTGACAGTCTAATGTTCCTTTACTGTCCACTGTGGCTCTACGCCTGCCACTGCACCCCCCCCCAATATACCCTAAGTAACCTTCTCCTAACCACTATTTACAGTAAACGACGGTGTTCAGATGTACTTCCTACATGCCAGGCCTGAAGGGCGCCAGGAGTGTCTTAGTGGGAGGGGAGAGAGCCTGGATCACAGTGTACCCTGACACTATTTGGGCTCTCCTGTGCCTGCAGTATCCTGGATTCCCAGCATCCTCTCCAGGCTGGCTTTCCAGACACCATCTCCTCCAGGAAGTCTCTAGGCAGCACCTGGCTGTCTCTCTGGGCACTGGCCCATGTCTCTGAGCCCAACGCTGTCTGCAGTTCTATTCACCGCTTCTCAGCCTTTCTGGCTATGATAACTATACTCAGTCATTCAGGAGTTTTTCCTTTGCCGCCCTACCACTCCAGCCTTATCGGCTCCTGGGGTAGGGGTGATGGCGGCCCCGAGTTCTCGACACACGATGGGCACCCAGTACACAGATGCAAGAGGTGGGGCTCATACCAACATGATCACCTGGGTGTACAGAGGAAGCCGGCTAACATCTACGGCAGCTGGGCTCCCCTACCTAACGAGACCAGAAGGGGACCTGTGGCTGAGGCACACGACTGAGTGAGCATAAAAGGAGCGTCGGTGGCTGCCTCTAAGGGGCACCGGCCTCCATGTAGCTCTTACACCATGACAAATACTGACTCAATCCCATGCTCCCTCTGTAACCCTCTTCCTAGCACCCACACATCTCAGACTAGGAAATAAGACGAGAGGGAACTCTTGTATAAGCAGCAACAGGGCTGAGGGTGGGGTGGGGAGGGGGCTGACCCCATAGCTCAGCTGCCACAGCTCCTGTTAGGCCTGTGACCACTCAACGCTAAACTGTCTTCCCATCATGGGGACAGAGAGTGGAACAGCACAGGGTTAGCTGGGCTGTGGTGCTTGCGTAGTGACGGTCTCATGCTGTTCGCAGTAAAGGTGTGTTCACAGGGCCCAAACCACTCTAAAGTGTGGAGAACAGGTACTGCCCTTTGCTGTGAAAGTAAGCCACTGCTGAGCTACCTAGCCATTGAACACTGGAGAGGAAAGAAGCACCACAATGAAGAGACTTGGGGGAGGAATAAGTCAAGTGTCACTCAAAGAGGACTGGCTGCTGGAGCGATGGAACAGGGGAGCGGAGGCCTCTGGAACTGTATGGGTCCAAGGAGACCCTTGCAGCCCACAAGAAGTGCCACGTGTTCAAACGGGCGGGCAGGCTGTGCTAGGTCACACCTGGCAGCATTGCAAGGCTCGTCCTCAGGGCCAGTGATGGTGAGTAAGGATTGTGTAATCAGGAAGAGGAAAGGACACCCAAGACACAGCCACACTCTCATCCAGTGGCTACTGGTCACAGTGGTGGTTGGGGAGGAACTTCCGCAGGCTCAGAGTAGCCCCTAGCACATCTCCACAGCTCTGCAATACTGGTTGAGCTGGTAGCTCAGGACTTTCTTCTAGAGCATGCTGAAGGAAGTCCAGCCCTGCACAGCCCTGCAAGTGCACTTCCCCACCCCCATCCCCTCCTTTCTCTTTACTTGTAGAAGCAACAAAAGTGACCCCCTGTGAGGAAGCCATTGGAGAGGGGACACTCACCCTGTTAAAGCGATTGGCTTGGAAGAGGTGGCCGTTGGCTCGGTACAGCTTCCTCCATCTTCTGGCTCCGCGGCGGTAGATGGATTCTAGAAAGGATGGGTGGAAAACGTGTAAGGAAGCAGCACGGTGATGCAGGAGCCTGGCTTCCAAACCCCAGGTACAGATGGGGACAGGCTGTTTCTGACTAGGTGGCTGGAGCCGTGGCTCTCGTCCTGGCTGAGGAATGCCAGAACTAAATTGGCCAGGCTTCCTGGGTACAGGCTCCCCTTCACCTCTCCCCACATGACTCCCATGATCTCGAAGCTGTGGCTGCTGGAGATGGCAGCTCAGGTGGGAGAGGGCCCAGACAGGTAGTAGAGATACCCAGCATCCCGCAGGAAACAGGCAGGGTTCCACAGCTGGATATCGGTTCCTCCGGCCTGGGCTACTCGGTTCCCAGACTGTGTATTCCCGGCTGAGTTCCTTCCCTCTCTGAGCGGCTTCTGAAAACCAGGCCCCTTTTTCCATACAGGGACAAGATTCAAATGGACCATGATATTTACATATGACCATCCAAGGAGGGAAAGTGGACGGCTAGCCTGGAGGCTATCCTCAGCCAGTACACACACTAGCATTTCAGTGACTCACCCAGGCTCAAGATCCCCCCTAGCCCAACAGACCTTGGGGCAGAGGAAGGTCCAACTCTCTTGAATATTTGCTCTGAGTCCACAGTTACCCCCAAGTATTACCTTGTGACATACGCCATTCACTCTAGAAAAGCTTTTTAAAGACACCACCAAAGTTCTGACCAGAACCATAGCCTGATGCTTTCGGTTCCACAACACCCAAATGCCATGAGGCTGGCGCACAGAGACAAAACCTCCAGAAACACAAGGTACAATGGGAAGCTTTGTGCTTTTATAAAATCCTGTAGCAAGAGCGACTTTCAGGAGCCTGGTGAAAGAGCAGAGAATATTCCTAAGTGGAAAGTGTAACGGAATGTTTTTAAAACAAGCAAATGACCAGCTCTGGCTGGAAACGACTGAAACCAGGTCACAGCAACTGTAAAACATGCTTCTCTCTATTTTAAAGGGAGAGATTCAGTGAGGAGCTGGAAGCCTCCGGGTCCTCTGGGAGCTCAGGAAGAACGAAGGCCCCATAGCTGTGGGGCTCGCCCCCCCACACCCAAGGGCAACTCTCTCAGGTCCTGTTTATGGCTCTGATGCTCCCAGGGTGCAGCTTCAGTGACACTTGAGAGAATCCCAGCATTGCCTGGTGACCTCTCCAGGCTTCCAACCACAGAGATTAGTATAGAGGCGGTGACAGCCTTTGTCCCCTCCCACCTCAGTCACGTGGGGCATCGGGCCTTTGGAAGGTACATTCTAGTGTTGGAGGTGTTGGGGGAAATTAGAGTCTATCAGCCCCATGGTTCTGATGAGCCGCTAGTGAGCCCATGAGGACAGGGCGTGACCTGCTCCCCTGGTCCACCCATATTAGGGAAACCTAGCCAAGAGAGCCAAGTCCTTGCTCCAAACAGCCACAGGCCTTACTGTAGTGTATGGCTCCCACAGCACTTCCTATCAGAAGGAAGAGGAAGAGTATGGAGTGAGTGGGGGATGGGGCACAGAGAAGTAAACTTAGGAGACGACATGGAGACAAATCAGGACTTGTGGGCTGGGTCCTTTTCCCCCGTGTTTCTATTAAAGCCTTGAAGCTCAATCATAGCACAAAAAAATGACAAGCGGTTTAATGTCTTCCTAGACTACAGGGCCAAGGCTGATGAGGAAGCCCTCAACAGGACACATTTACTAGTGGGAACAGGAAATAGGATTCTGCAATTAGCCCCAGAGTTTGGAGCACAGAAGTGACAAATGATCAGGACTGCACCGGTGCCTCAAGAAAGCCTGGCATTCTCTGTTGAGGGATGGCTCTATCCCCCAAGCACACATGCTAGAGCCCTGACTTCGAGTGGGGCTGTATTTGGACACAGGGCTGAGAAGGTGACTGAGGAGAAAAGTGGGTATAGAGTGGGGCCCCAGTTAGGACTTCCCCAAGAGGAGAGCAGCACTAGCTCTCCAGAACATAAGGACACTCAAGAATGTACTGTTTGAACTCTGGAAGCAGGCTATCACATGCTGGCTGCTGACCCTGGTCCTCTAGACTTATATAATGGGGAAGTAACCTTCTGTGGTTTATATCCTAGACCCACGGCATCTCATTATGGCAGACAGAATAGACTAAGACCCTTGTTTTCTTGCCATGCAGATATTTGGTCTTTCAGAGAGGAAAACGGTGAAGATCTTACAGAAGAGAACGTGGGGAGGCTCTGGAGACACTAAGAGCAGGAGATGAGCAGATCTAAACATTTACAAGTGCCGGGTCCAAGCAGACAGGCCACACAGTGTTCACAGGACCATCCCCCGTAGCTGGGGCTAAAGGACGCCTACAACCAACAAAAGAACACACACTGGGTTGGGGGACAGCTCAGTGGGAAAAGCATTTGCTACAGAAGTATGAGTGTTAGATAGAGTTTGGATCCCTGGAACCCACCATGTAAACACCAGGCAGATATAGCAGACACTTGAGATCCCTGCATTTGAGAGGCAAAGCCAGGGTCCTGGGGCAGCTAGCTGGAAGTAGCAGTTCATGTATGTCATATATGTATGTATATATATAAAATTTTATACACATTCATTATAAATAATAGAATGAGCTAGAAGGCACAAAGCCTTGCTTCTGTACACATGAACACGTGTAGGTGTGTATACTCCCACATACACATGTGCCTCCACATGTGTGAATGTTTATATACACACAAGCGCGTCCACACAAACACACACACACACACACACACACACACACACACACACACACCACATACATAGAAGAAATAAGGAGAAGAAAGAACGAGCATTCTCCAGAAGACAGCAAATGAGTTTGGCAAGTCCAACCAGTGAAACCATAAAACTTTGTGAGTCCACAAAAGCTTCTCTGGACATTTGAGGGATCAGCCAACTTAATCTCACACAATCTGCTATGGGATCTAGGAAGCAGGGCGCCAGGACCACCATTATCACCCCAGGACCACTGTCGCTCATGCTGCTGGGAAGGCTAAAGCTGGCACAAACAAAAGCAGGTGTGTGGAGAGGAACGCTTGCTCCTTTGGTGCAGACATTCTATCACTCCTCCATCCCAGCCCACAGAGAGCTCCCACAGTGGCTCCCTGAGCATCTGAGAGTGTGTCAAGCCAGGCATGATTATAGGTGCACACCTATAATCCCAGCGCGGGGGGGGGGCCCCGAGGCAGGAGAATGGAAAGTCAAGGCTAGCCTGGGCTACAAAGGGAAATGCTCTAAAAAAACAAAACAAAGCAAAAAAACAAAAAAACAAAACAAAAACCCAATCAAACAAACCAATGATTTTTTAAAAGAATACCTTTAAAATTATTTATTTACTGTTTGTGTGCTTATATACACGTCACAGGCATGTGTGTGAAGGTCAGAGGACAACCCTCGGGAGCTAGTTCTCTGCCTCTACCATGTAGGTTCTGGGAATTGAACTCAGGTTGTCAGGCTTGGCAGCAAGCGCCTTTATTTTCTTAGCCAGCCTGCTGGCCCACATCCTGCTTACTTATTTTTTAAGGTTTATTTATTTATTTAGTACATGTATGTGTGTGCACACCACAGCACATGTGTGAGCCAGAGGACAACTTGAGGGAGTTGGTTCTCTTCTTTCACCGTGTAGAATCTCGGCATCAAAATCAAGTCATTAGGCTTGGCGGCAAGCACCTTTAACTGATGATTCATCTTGCTGACCCGTTTTTTGTTTTTTTTCCTATGTGATGTGTATGTATGTGTGCCTGAATGGACATACACACAGGGGCCCGCAGAAACTAGAAGAAAGCATTGGATCCCCTGGAACTGGAGTTACAGATGGCTGTTAGCTGCCATGTGGGTGCTGGGTATCAAACCTGGTACTCTGCAGAACAGTGTGGACTCTTAACTGCCGAGTCATCCCTCTGTTCCTCCATCTCTTCTCACTTAACTTCTGCTATGGTCTGGGCTTATCCCCCAAAGCAAAAGTGTTAGAATTTCAATCACCAAAGCCACAGGCTGATGGTGCTTTGGGAGGTGATTAGGGTCAGATGAAGTCAGTTGTAAGTGGGGCTCTCTATACTAGGGCATTAGTGGCTTCACAGAGGGGAAAGATACAAACTAGCAAGCTGTCATCTCTCCCCCCCTCTTCCTCCCTCGCCATGGTTCTTTGCAATGTAACACAGTATCAGATCCTCACCAGAGGCTGACACAGCTTTCTGTTTTGACATAAAAACCTACTTCCTGCCCATCTTAAGGCATTCTGGGTAGCACTACAAAATGGATCAGGGCTTGCTGTGAATGACAACTGTGGAGGCCAGTCTCCTTCAGATTGCTTAGGATCCTGTCAAGGTGGGTAGGTTCTGGAGAAGCCACAGACACTTACAGTGTTGGTGCCCTCCACCTCAGAAGGAAAAGTTGAAGTTGTGGGAGGAGAGAAGGGAGATATGGGACATTAATGTGGTATGCAATCCAATGAGAGGCTAGGATGTCCTACTGAGGAAATGGGCCAAAGCATGGATATGTACCTAGCCCTGTCCTGCTCAGCAAGAGTAAAGTGTGTCTTTATTTGGAGTGTGCTTTAAAGAGAATTGCATATAAATTCCAACCCAACAAGAGGCAGACCTCTAGAGTTCATGTGTCAAGTCTGCTAGATCTAATATTCTGGATGTTTCTAGGGATGAGGTTAACTGTTAAATATGGCCCTTCTTAACATGGGCAGACCTCATTCAGTCAATCAACGCAATGAAAAGATTGAAGACATTCTTTGGTGGATGTGGACTTTGTGTTTGACTTGAAGCCTACCATGATGACTTTGGACTTCCTAGCCTCCATATTCCTGTGGGCCAATTCTGTTTACTGGAGTGCCCTGACTTGCACAGGGCACTCTGGGAGAACTACACACTTCAGCGTTCCACAGGAAAGTAATTCACAGTTGTGGCTGTGGGTACCCTAGGTAAGTCGGGGGAGCCCCAGGGTATCTAATCCATGCCTGTGTCACTGCTGGGAGGGCACTGACAAGATGAGCAAGAAGGAACCTCAAAAACAGCCAGCGATCAATCCTTCATGTCAAAAATGAACTCTTCAAAATCTTTTACCATACTTTAACTTTAAAAAAAAAATATTTTGGGGGCTGGAGAGGTGGCTCAGCAGATAAGAATGCTGACTGCTATTCCAGAGGTCCTGAGTTCAATTCCCGGCAACCGCATGGTGGCTCACAACTATCTGTAATAGGATCTGATGCTTTCTTCCAGCATGTCTGTAAAACAGCGACAGTGTACTTATAAATGAAACAAATCTTTAAAAAAAATGTTCAAAAAATTTGTATTTTTTGAATGCACATATACATATATGTATTTATACACAGACACATACATATAGATGTATTATACATATACACACACATGTGTCTGTGTGTGTTTGTGTTGTGTATACATATGCACGCAGACTATGCACATGTTTGATGTCCACTGAGGCCAGAAGGAATCAGATTTCCCTGGAACTGGAGTTATGACAGTTGTGAGCCAACATGTGGGTGCTAGGAGCTGAACTGGGTCCTCTGTGGGATCATTAAGTACTTGTGACTGCTGAGGCCATTTGTCCAGGCCTTGGTATACTTTAAGGGGCCAGAAAAGAAGTCGAACAGTTATTGACTATGGAGGTTTGAACAGCCCACACACAGGCTCATATATTTGAATGCTTAGCCACCAGGGTATGGAACTATTTGAAAAGGTTAGGGGATGTGGTCTTGTGGTAGGTGTGGCCTAGAGGAAGTATGTCACTTGGGGTTTGGCTTTGGGGTTTCAAAGTCCAAGCCAATCCCAGTGTCTCTCTCTTCTGTCTGTGGGTCCATATGTAGAATTCTCAGCTGCTCCTCCAGCCATATGTCTGCCTGCCTCTGCCACCATGCTTTCCCACCATAATAATAACTAAATAAACAAGCCTCTGAAACCATAAGAAAGCCCCAGTTGAATGCTTTCCTTTTTAAGTAAGCACTGTCATGGCCATAGTGTCTCTACACACAGTAGAACAGTAGCTAAAACATGTGCTGTCCTCTCATCCATGCAAATCGAAAACGGGATTGGCATCTAGCCTCTCCAGCCTGGTGCTAGTCATTCCTTTGATTAGGTATTATTTTAGGTTTCTGAAACCTACAGAGAGCATGGTGCTTCCTGAAGACTTTGGCTGGGTTCCTCTACCCTCACTTCATTTAGCATGTTTCTTTTGTCACAATCAGCAAAGTAAAAAGGAAGCTTTGTAAAGTACCTACTGTTCAGGTTTCCTTAATCTCTCCCATGTCTTCTTCCCTCCCAGAACCCCATCCGTGACTCCCACACAGTATATGGTCTCCCATCTCCTTGGGGCTGGTACTAAGTTTTTCCTCTTAATAATCTTGCTGGTGTTAGGGATTCTGGCCAGAAACTTAAGGAGCATTCCCCAGTGGTAACTACTTATGGTTTCTTAGGGGTTGGGGAGGTGGACAACCTTGACTTTTAGAAACTCAAGTTCCCAACAAAGGCTGCAGCTGCAAAAATCCCAAACTTTCAAACTGTACAGATTTACCACAAGGTTCCCTAGAAGTAGTGTGGTCTTGGACAAAGCCACACAGAGCCCCATCTGGTTTTCTATGCCTAGAGGCCTGGGAGAACCCAGCTACCTCTGCTGTACGCAGGCCAGTTGCGCTCTCATAATTTGGTTTTGCCTGGAAAATGGAAACTCTACTCTTGACCTCAGTGGTGGTCACCATTATGGTCCCAGAGGGTATGAGTAAGTCTAGCTTACTGAAGACAAAGGCAGAGATGCTGTGTTCCTATTATCTGGGCATCTCAATCTACTCCACTCTCCAGCAGATGATGGGGTAAGCCCAGGTTATAAAGAAGGGCTGGAGGGTGGGGACAGAGCCCGAGGGGGATGTGGGATACTCCATGCACAGTATAGGAGCTATCCACAGTGGTCTGGTACATCTGTTGTGAATGCAGGTGTCAAAGCAGAGCTTTGGCTGGGGAAGAAGCCTGAACTCTGGGTGAGAACTGTTAGTGTCACATGCTCATTGGAGACCCAGCTTCCATCCCCCTGGGTGCTGGCTGGCACATGGTGAACAGCAAGTACTGGAGAGTGTGTGGGCTACCCTTCTTTTCTTGCAGCTTTAACTCTGACAACCTCCAGGAGCTCTATGCTTGTCTTCAGATTCTATAATTAGGCTGGTCACAGGAATCTTAACGAGCTCTGTTTCCATGGTAACCTAGCATCTTAAGCACTGACAAGGTGGAAAAAAAAACCCACATTTTTTAAAAAGCTCCGATCAACTGACTGTGTACAAGGCCGCCTCTTCTAGTCTCAGGGATGAGCAGGTGGGCTCAACTCCAGCCGCAGATCAGAATAAACCTGGAGGGTTCCTGATTCGTGGGATGTATAACATACTGTGTACATGGGCCAAAGGGTGGTCCATATGCTAGCAATTAAGCCTCCTGGAGAGCCCAGTGTCCTTGGTGGTATCCCCAGGCCAGTGGACAGCAAAGGCAAGAAGCCAGTTAGGTTCCTGAGGACCAAAGTCCATGGAGCACGGAAACAAATGTCCTGAGAGGCAGGGGCCCCCCAGGTTAGAATGGACATTGCCACTTCTAAGGCTCAGGATCAGGATGATTTTTTTGCCAGGATTCTGTTTGTCTTTCTCCATTGTGTACACACACACACACACACACACACACGCTTATACCAGGATTTCAGATGTCCAGTTATGGCCTTTCAAATGTGGGCAGGCCAGGGTAGGATAGGGCGGCACCATCTGAGTGAGCGTTCACCTTCTCCCCATAGGGACTTTCCCATCCTGTCCTAAACTTCCTGTTTCTCACCACTGATCCATTTCCCAGCTGAAAGTAAGGCTTACACATGTCATGCTTTCGAAGGTAAGTGAAGAATAACACCAAAATCACAGAAACAGACCTGTGTAGAGGTATGGGAACTGCCGTCGTGGGAAGCTATGGTTGCGTGGGAGATGGGCTTGTTTGTGAGCAGGGGGAACAGCCAAGGCTCCCCACGCGGGTTTTCCATCCTTTCAGCTGCTCTGTCATTCTGTGCCCAGGGCGTGTCCCTCTGCAACCACAACACACCAGAGGATGTAGGAAAACATGCAGCAAAGAGACATCCAAACGGTTGAGCCGCACAGAGGAGCTGCCCCAACCCCCCCACCCAGCTCCCCATCTGCAGGGAGTATCCTTGGTGCAACAGAGATGGGTGAGAAATTCACAAACTGCTGCTGCTCAGAGGAAGGCGGGAAACACAGATACACACAGGGTTGTGATGGGAAAACTGGCCGTGAGACAGTGTCCCCAGTGTGATACATGAGCCTCAGTGGGGACTCACCTAGGTCACTCCGACTAGAAAGGGACCCAGGTACCGGTGTGAGGGGGAAGATAAACTGTGAAGCCAGGCATGGTGGCTCACACCCATGAGCCTGACACTTCATTGGCTGAGACAGGAAGGAGGTCTGCCATGAGTCCCAGGTCAGCCTGGCCTGCCTAGCAAAACTTCATCTAAAGCAAACCAAAACACATGGAGAGAGAGTAACAGAAACAGGAGCCGGCACACATGGAATATACTATGCACACGTATGAAAGTGTTGTAATGAAGCCCATTATTGACATGTGCTAAGGAAAACATTTAAAAAGCTAAGAAACTGAACCAGGGATGGAGGGTTCCTATTAGAGTGAGCTTTCTAGACTCAACTTCCTTTTTGGGCAGAACACAGGAATGAGGCCCCTTCCTGGAAGTGTATGCGTATTGTCTTTTCCATGGGCACAGGTCCTGGTGGTCCCACCCAGTCCAGCCTTAAGATTGCTCATTTAAGATACACACTAAGCAAGAGAAATGTATTCTAGTGATGTCAGTGGCCAGCACAGGTCTAGCCATGTGACGAGAGAGAGAGAGAGAGAGAGAGAGAGAGAGAGAGAGAGAGAGAGAGAGAGAGAGATTGACTGCTGGTTGGCTGATTAGATGTGGTGGGGGATGCTCACACACTGAGTAGGACCAAAAGAAGGCAGGGTGAGTCTGGAGTCACCTTGTGGCTACTGCTCATGGACAACCACAACAACCACCTGTCAGTATCATCTTTATCCACTATGACGCCAAAACTCCTCACTTCTGGGCTGAACAGCCATGTCACAGATAAAAATCTGTGAGGTACTTTATCTCACAGGGAAAAGGACAAGGGACTTGGAACTTGTTTCTTAGGTGCCTGGTGAGCATGGACAGGACCCCATGACCTCTGACGGTAACCAGTAACACTGAGAGTCTCAGGAGGGCAGGAAGATACCAGATGCCCTTCCCAGCAGCCAGACATTGCAGACAGGCTCTTTGAGGTACTGTGGCAAAGCCTACAGGAAGCTGTGCTGCCATCTGGGGGAGCGGTGAAATAAATCCCAGAACAGCTGCTCCATGGTACTGAGGGAAGGAAAGAGAAAGAATCACACTGGTGTGAGACAGGGGCAGCTCCTTCCGGAGGGAAAAACTGTCCACGTGGACAGCGGTCCTGTGGCTGGATCTCGGGGGCCCTCTGCTGGATGGTCACGGCCGAACCTCACAGAAAGTTTCTCTTTCTGCCCATGCCTAAGTCTCTGAGAAGGAACAGAATCAGAAGACAGGCAGCCAGCCATAAGGGATTGGGTCTCAGAATGGGAAACAGTGTGGGGAGCTTTAGGGACATGTCAGTCAGCTTGCTATGTAACAGTGGCCACACAGGTCCCAGGGATGCAGAAACTTGATGCTACTGACCTACCATAAACAGACAAGGGTGTGAAAGAGGGGCTGCCTCGGGTTCCAGGAGCCCCAGGAGCCCAAGTGTCTTTTCCTGACCAGTAAACATTAAGGAGAATGACCCTGAGAGATCTGGGATATAACAACCCTCACACTTTACTGCACTATTTGATGCAAAGACTCAATTACACTGTGATACAAACTGAGAGGGCCAGCTGGGAGGTTGACTAGTAAATTTTTTTTTTCATTTTAATGGAAAAACATCAACTTCCAAGCAGTTCGGTTGCCATGAGCTCGTGCTGAGTGAGGGTCCCGTCGACGGAGGAAACGTGCACACAGCAAGCGGGTCAGCCACGGTCCTCGGACTTAAATCATTAGGTCCGAGGCTAGAGATCAGGAGCCAGAATCTGTGGGACACAGCAATGAAGGCTGCAATGGACTGAACACAGTGAGCAGAGGTGAGCAAGCACGTTGTCGGTGCTGCCGCTAGCGAGAGCTCAACGGCAGTCACGCTGTGAATGTGACTCGCTGTGAGAACCATGGAAGGGAACCATGTGGTTTCTACCATCTAAAGCCTCCAACCGAGGGTGAGTGGGGAAAGCTGGAGAAACCAAAGCCACACTGGAGAAAAGGGACCATGGGGGCAGGCTGGGCCTTCCTGAGTCTTTAGGGCCTATATGAAAAGAAGGGGCTGGGCCTCAGTTCTTGGATGCCTGACTAGAGACAAGAGCTGCAGTACTGAGACAAGAGATAGACGTAGAGATATGTCTCTAACTTCTTCCACAACAGATGCTCTCCTCAGACAGCTTCAGAGAGCCTCTGGAGCTGAGCTGAGTTCGCGTGAGGCTTCTCCCTGGCTTGCAGATGACTGCTTTCTTATGTCCTTCATGGTGGAGAGTCAGTTGAGAGCAGTCTTTCAAGGTCTCTTTTTGTAGGGACACCAACCTCCTTGCAGAGTCACCAGCATGACTCGAAAACCTCCAAAGGCCTCATCTCTAAGCACCACTAAGTGCAGCTTCTGAATATGAACGAGGGGGCCTCCTGCAAACCTTCAGTCCATAGCATCCTGCCCCAAGACTCACGTCCTCACATGCACAACACATTCGCTCCATCCTGCCAGCCCCCCGCCCCCAGCATCACCGCTGAGGTTAGTTTTCCCTCACCCCTTCCCAAGGCTGACAAGATGGAAGGACACAAGAACTCTGAACAGGAGTTAGAGAAAAAGAGAAAGTGCCTGCAAGAACACAGTGATGTCTGCCGGGAGCGTCCACGTTCAGGAAATGTTGCTCTTGAAGATGAAAAGCAGGACACGTCCCTCCGCCATGATACGGTCTTATCCCAGTAAACCCACCAGATACTGAAGATACTGTAGGTTGAAATATGCTGGGCACACCTGACCCAGCAAACTCAGGTGAGGATTTAAAGCTGAGTGAGGGAAGGCTGCATCATGGGAGACTACACCGAGCTGGAAACACAGTTCCTTCCTACAGGGAGCGAAACGCATGCCACACAAACAAAGACCGGGTAACTACTTGTCAGCAAATCTGTGGTCAAAAAAAAATTACTAACAAGGTCATTTCAGGCAGAGGGAAAATTGTCACAGCTAGACAGGGTGAGACTGAGCACACTGGAAGGGCTGTGGGGACGCACAGGTGAGATGCATGGTAAGGTATGAAAATGTTATGTGAAAATACTGTGGTGTCTCATACATGAGACCTGAGCACCTGCAGATTTGGATGTTCAGGTGGTGGGAGCTAGGGGGAAAAATATCGCCAAAATAGACTATATAGACAGTAGGTGGTGGGGAGCTAGAGAAAATCCCCCAAAATAGACTATACAGACAGTGAGTTCCCCTTCACCACCACACATACACACGGCAACCTCAATAGCTGTTCTTTTATAGGGCAAGTGAGGCTTCAGGTAAGTGAGCATTAAGGATATATAACATTCCCTAGCTAACAATGGGCCCACTTAGGACTTTTTGACTTTACGGAGTGAGATGAATACAAATTCAGCAGGAAATTTGGTTTGAACTTAGCACACTCCCCTGGTTAGCAGGGGACTCTCGACGTGGCAGACAGCAACAGCTTCCAGTCTACCTGAGCTCACGAGGTGAACAACTGAAGAAGTTCCGTGGGTCAGCGGTGCCAAATGAATTTTAACTTAGGGTAATTTCAGTCTCTGATGGGTTTATGGGACAAGTCTGTCTCAGTGGAGGGATATGTGCGGTACTTATCTTGAAGACTGACACTTCAGGATGATGAGAACATTCATCCAGAGGAAGACACGGAGCTCAAGTGTGTAGAGCGCATGCAGAGCCCGGGAACCTCAGTTCTTAGGAGGAGAAATGAGAGTTCCAAGCCAGTGGGAGATACAGAATAAGATTTTGCCTCAAAATTTAAAGATCAAAAAAGGGCTGGTGATGTAACTCAGTGACTACTGGCCCAACATACACAAAGTCCTGGGTTTGCTCTCAGGCACTGGGCAGGGAGCGGGGGATGTAGGGAATGGGCCTGCAGTGCCCCAAACCATTAGACTGCTAATATTAACACAAAACACCCAAGGAGAGAAACAACAAAAACCACAGAGAAGCAGAACATTTCAGTTAAACTTGGAGATATTCAACACATCGGTCTCAACCACTGACAGGAGACGTAAATACAAAAAAAAAAAAAAAAAAGATGTGAACCAACTTGACCAACTACATCCGAATACTCGGTTCAACATAAGTAACTGCTTTGCGTGCAGAGCATGTTAGAAGTAGCCCACAGGCTGGGCGGTGGTGGTGCACACCTTTAATCCCAGCACTTGGGAGGCAGAGGCAGGCGGATTTCTGAGTTTGAGGCCAGCCTGGTCTACAGAGTGAGTTCCAGGACAGCCAGGACTACACAGAGAAACCCTGTCTCGAAAAACAAAAACAAAAAAAACAAAAAAAAAAAACAAAAACAAAAAAAAGTAGCCCACATACCAGGCCTTCACAGTGAGTCTTTACAACTGTCAAGACTCCAATGCTACTGAAGAGTTCTCTTATTCACAGTGAAAAGAAGCTAAAAACAAACAAACAAACAAACAAACACAACCAGAAAAAGAACGACACCCACAAGGCTGGTGATCAAATAATAAAACCACTTTTGGTTCTTGAAATAACATTTTGTTAAGTTGGTTAGGCTGGTTTTGAACTCGTGGCAATCATTCTGCCACAGGTGCCTAACTGCTGGGATTACAGTGCACCTCGATGAAACAAGCAACCATAGTCCTCTACATTTTTGTGGTATTGGGAATTGAACCTAGGGCCTAGCATATGCAAGGCAAGTGTACTACTACCTAGCAATGTCCCTACTCAATAATTTGTTTCTAAACAACCTAGGTGGGGTGTGGTGGTTTGGATGAGCATAGCCCCTAAAGGCTCATGTTTGAATACCTGGCCCCCAGATGATGGAACTGCTTGGGAGGGATTGGAAGGCGTGGCCTTGTTGGAGGTGTGACATTTCAAAGACTATCAACAGTCTAGCTCTTCTTTCTGCCTCCTATTTTTGAGGCAAGGTGTGAGCTCTCAGCTGTTCCTGCTACTATGCTTTTGTTTCACCATCGTGAGCTCCGAACCTCAGAAACTATAAGCCAATGAATGCTTTCTACTTATAAGTTGCCTTGGTCATAGTGTTTTATCATACCATAGCTAAGACACAGGGTCTGTTGGATTGTGCACTGGGAAGCTGAGGCAGGAGGATCCCGAGTTTCATACCAGCCTGAGCAACAGTGGTCTCAAAAGCACAAAAACAAGAGACCCCTCAACCTGGGTCTAGGAAAGAGGGCAAAAGAAACTAAAATATTTCCAACTACATGATGATGACTGCTCTAAACTTGGGGGCAGGGCTAAAGCAGACTTAGAAGAAAAACTATCAGGCTGGAAGGTGAACAATAATGCATCAATCTCCATAGACAAAAAACCTGCAAACAGTCTGAGTACAGTGGTGTGAACCTGTAATCCCAGACTGTGGGAGGCAGAGGCAGGCGGAGTGTGAACTGGAGGTCAGTCTATTTAAAACTATCAAAGAACAGCAATTTAAACCCAAAGAACACCAAAGAAGAAGATAATAAACAGCTGAGTAGAAATCCAAACACATAAAAGATCAGAAAATAAAACAAGACCAAAAAACTGTCTGTTTGAAAAGATAGCCAGACTTGATAACTGCCTAATGAGATGAGAGAGAGAGAGAGAGAGAGAGAGAGAGAGAGAGAGGGGGGGGTGGTTCAGAGCGACAGGGAGAGGGAGAGGGAGAGGGAGAGGGAGAGGGAGAGGGAGAGAGAACAAAGCACCAAGAGCAGGAATCAGCCACTGCAGTTTCTACAGACACCACAGCCTTTTAAAAGAAGAGAAGGTCATGTACTCCATACAAAGAAACATTACCCCAACTTCACCAGGTCCTGAGGACACAATTTACCTAATGTGACCAAAGATATACAAAGTCTATATAGTTGAATCCAATTTGAAAGGCAGAGACTGCAGTGTAAAGAAACATACCCACATGCCGGGCAGTGGTGGTGCACGCCTTTAATCCCAGCACTTGGGAGGCAGAGGCAGACGGATTTCTGAGTTCAAGGCCAGCTTGGTCTACAGAGTGAGATCCAGGACAGCCAGGGCTACACGGAGAAACCCTGTCTCAAAAAACCGAAAAAAAAGAAAGAAAAAAAAAACATACCCACAAAGTACACTGAGCTCATGTGACTTGATAAGTGAATTTGCCCCCCAAATTAGAGCATTAATATGTCATAAAAATCTGCCTGGATATATATTAATATTATATTAATAATAATTAATTAATTTTTTAATATCTTTTTTGTTGTTGTTGTTGTTTTTCGAGACAGGGCTTCTCTGTGTAGCCCTGGCTGTCCTGGAACTCACTCTGTAGACCAGGCTGGCCTCGAACTCAGAAACCTGCCTGCCTCTGCCTCCCAAGCATAATTAATTAACATTAATATATAATGTATATATATTTATACATATACATACATACATACATCCACACACACCCACACACATGTTCTTTCTTAATTGTGTAAGGTCTACAACACCAACAGTTGACATTACCAAAAGGAAAATCACAGCTCAACCTTTTTGTACTGGGTGGTTTTGTGTGTCAGCTTGACACAAGCTGGAGTTATCACAGAGAAAGGAGCCTCCCTTAAGGAAATGCCTCCATGAGATCCAGCTGTAGGGCATTTTCTCAATTAGTGATTAAGGGTGGGTGGGCTTATTGTGGGTAGTGCTATCCCTGGGCTAGTAGTTTTGGGTTCTATAAGAAAGCAAGCTGAGCAAGCCAGGGGAAGCAAGCCAGTAAGTGCACTCCTCCATGGCTTCTGCATCAGCTCCTGCTTCCTGACCTGCTTGAGTTCCAGTCCTGACTTCCTTTGTTGATGAACAGTAATGTGGAAGTGTAAGCTGAATAAACCCTTTCCTCCCCAGCTTGCTTCTTGGTTGTGGTGTCTTGTGCAGGAATAGAAACCCTGACTAAGACAACTTTTCATAAACGTAATTACAAAAATACCAAACATCGTATTAGCAAGTTGAATCTACTGAAGTATGAAATGGGTGATGCACGCACGCTAAAGAAGCCCTGTCAGACATTAGAAACGACTGATATAATTCACTGTATTAGCAGAACAAAGGAGGAGCTGTCTATCACGTCAGAAGGAGAAAGGAGGCAGTCTGGTAACACAGCATCGTTTGTGACAACTTTCACAAAGGAAAAAACAGAATCTCCTTATTTTGATAACAGGGATTTACAACGAACACAGCAACAACCGAGTGTGCTGCTAACGGCATCCTTAGGGGTGAATCTTAAAAGCTATTCCCCAAAGTTGTTCACAGAGGACCAGACTTGACCCACGCCAAGTTCAATGTGCCAGGGCAACAAGGAAAAGGAAAAATAAAACTGTCGTTTGCTGATGAACTGAACATGCCTTTGGGATGTGTGATGGAACCCACACTCTGTGAAGTCAGGTCTGTGAAGGGGGGCAGGAGGGTAAAAAAAAAAGAAAGATTAAATCCCTATATACAACTCTATAATCAAACAGGACACAGAATTTTTATAATAAAATGGCATTAAGATATCACAACCTTAATCTATCAGAAAATGTGTCAGGATCATTAGGCTGAAGTAATGTGATGAAGGCATAAGTATATGATCATAGATACACTGATACAGGATCATACACACCTCAACACTGAAAACACCTATTTTCCCAGACCAATCCATAAATTTACCTGTAATTTAAATAAAACTTAACACAAAACAGGGTATTACATAACCCAGGCTGGCCTCAAACTTGATATGTAGTCAAACATCTAATGTACTGCCTCAGCTTCCCAAATGCTAGGACAATGGGTGTGTACCATCATGTCCATCTTCCAAATAAAACTGTGTGTGTGTGTGTGTATGTGTGTGTGTGTTAGTAGGAATGGTCTTGAGCATGCTAGGCAAACCCCTATCACTGATCTTCATCTTGGCTGGTGTTCTGAAAACTAATAAGCCAATTGTAAACTTCATATAGAAGTGTCAAAGATGAAGAATAGTAAAATACAATTTTAGGGAAAAATTGAAAGACTTTACAAGATAAAAAAAAAATCATGGGTAACTGATTACAAGGCCTGAGTAGTCAGGGCAGTGTGGTGTGGGAACAAAACACTGGGGTGAAAAGGCTGAGGAAATTCACTGAGGCCCCACAGCCTCATTTGTGACAGGCCCACTGAAGCACACAGGGAAGGAAGGATAGCCCTTAATGACTAAGTCAGAGCCTTACACCTCACACTATTTAGAAAAGTCACTCCGAGTACTTAGAGAACTCTTACCAAAGCCCACAAAGTATGCCACGGGAGAATCTGTTAGTGGCCTTGGACTAGGGGGACATTTCCTCAGAAGGATTTAAAAAGAAGCACTAAATATAAAGATTTCATTGTATGTTCACCTCGAGACATCGTCAGAATGATGGGCAAGCCAGAGTGAGGAAAAGCATTTGTAACACAGACCAAAGACTCTGGGAGTTGGTCAGATAGCTCAGGGTAAGTGTATACTACTCTTACACAGGACCCAAGTTGGTTCCCAGCACCTATTTTAGGCTCACAGTCATCTGGAAGTCCAGCTCTAACAGGAGCTGACACCACTAACACCTGCAGGCAGCTGTTCCCCCATGCAAATACTTACACACAGACAGACAGACAGACAGACAGACAGACAGACAGACAGACAGACACACACACACACACACACACACACACACACACACAAATTAAGAGGGAAGAAAAAGTGGGGGCAGATAGATCTCTTTAAGTTGGAGGCCAGCATGGTTCATTTAGGAGTTACAGATCCCGGCAGTGGTGACACATGCCTTTAATCCCAGCACACTTGGGAGGCAGAGGCAGGTGGACTTCTGAATTCAAGGACAACTTGGTCTACAGAGTGAGTTCCAGGACAGCCAGAGCTACACAGAGAAACCCTGTCTCCAAAAACAAAACAAAACAAAAAAACAAAAACAAACAAAAAAAAAGGTTGAGGAGTTACAGATCCTATCACAACAAATGAATAAATAAAGCTTGAAAAAAAAAAAAACCAAAAAGTCCACCAGCCTCCAATTATATAAAAAGTATATCTATGAGGGACTGGAGAGATTTAGACGTTAAGAGCACTGACTGCTTGCTCTTCCAAAGGTCCTGAGCTCAATTCCTAGCAACCACATGGTAGTTCAGCCATCTATAAACAAGATCTTGTGCCCTCTTCTGGTATATAGGCAAGTAAGTATCTACGAACCAACAAAAATTACCCTCCTAGTTTAAACGGTTTTAACTGGTTTAGTAAAGATGAAAGGAAGTTGCAATCCCAGCATTTAAGAGTTCAAGGTCAACCTAAACTATAGAGGTGAAATTGTATCAAAACAGAAGAAAAAATATTTAAAAGTAAAGGGAGGCCCCTACACTGGACCCCAAGAAGATATAATAGGAATAATCAAGAAGTATCCAGTGTTGCAGCTTTAGATACAAACCTTCTTCTTTTGCCCTTTATAACAGCTGCAGCCTGGGCTGCCTGGTTTACATCAGTGTTTTTCTTTTGTTCCCTTTTGCTGTCCTCACCTTGCGACAAAAGCAACTTTGAAATAACAGTTTCTTTTGCTGATAGAACACTTACTGTCTCCAGAGATGAAGTGCTCTGGGATTCTAGAACTGCATGGGGTTAACTCAAGTCTTAGACTGGGCCTGGTATCTGTAGTTTCAGGCTGAAATTGGATTCCAGGAATCTATGTTTCTGTCTCCAAAACAAAACCAAAAACTTTAAATTTATGACAACTTTGTCTTTTGATATAACTCAGCTTTGAAAATAGGCAGGCAGAGGTGTGGTTGCATGCCCTAATTCCAACAGGAGGCAGACAGATCTCTGAGTTTGAGGCCAGCCTGGTCTACAGAGCCAGTTCCAGGAAAGCCAGGGCTAGACAAAGAAACCCTGTCTGGAAAAACAAAACAACCAAACTAAACAACAAATAAAAAAAACAAGCCAAAGAGGAGGGAAGAAATGAAGGGAGGGAGGGAGGGGCAAATGGCCACAAGTAGAGTAGATTAGCCTTGGGGGTGATGAGCCAGACTTCTTTAGGGCCACTCCGGTTTATTACTCTGCCCATCCCCCATTTAGGGAATGATGAGGATCTGGAGAGGAGGGTATAAAAGTTAATCTTATCCCCAGGGTTCTAGAGGTCCTCAGACTCTCCAGCGGGAGCCGTGACTTTAGACTGCCAAAGAGCAACCTCAAAACCAAGACTGCTTCAGGATTTGCTAGTCCCACAAAGACATGGCTACCATTTGAGGGCTGTGACTTGAAGCCACCCCTCTACCCAGTCACCTTAATCATGTGATCTTCCATGCCTAGGTTCAGGAACTTCCAAGGAACACTCTAGAACAACTGTGTGTGTGTGTGTGTGTGTGTGTGTGTGTGTGTGTGTGTGTGTGTTGTGTACACCCATTCTGATTTTCTCATCAATTTGTCTCCTTTTAAACCACCAGATAAGGCTAATTCTTTGCAGCAGCAGCTACTGGAAGCTGTCCAGTAGCTGCCCAGGTCAGAGGGAGGCACAGAGTGTGATGAATCAAGGTCCATCTACTGACTTCCAGTGACGGCCCTGACAACTTGAGACTGAGAGTCCTGATAAAACACACAGGAGGCTGGAGACATTTCTGCTGTCAGTCTGGCTACGTGAGGGATGGCAAGTGGCCAGAGACCCTATAACATCACATGCTCCTGACACATTGTCCACACCAATGCAGATGTTCCATGAAGCCCAGGACAAAGTCCTGCCCAGCACTGTGTCCTGCCTACCACTGGATCCCAGGCCTCAAACCTGCACACGCCCCTATCTTGCCATTTTTGGCAAAACCACAAGTCTTCACTGTCCCATCTACTACCATTAACTCAAGCTATTAGGAACTCTGTCAGGTGAGGTGTGTATGTGTGCATGTGTGTGTGCATGTACACACATGTAAACATTGCCTAGCTTTCAGGAGCCACCAAAGGCCAACCTGTGGCTCCAGGAACAAGAGATACCCAACTTGAGGTATTTGGGAAATAGAAAGGTTACTTCCTTCTGCCAGAAGGTCATGTCAGGCTTCCTGAAAAAGAAGAGCTGAGTTTCTATGGAGGAAGTGAGAGAAAATGGAGGTGAGTACCAGGGTTTGACATGAGGTAGACCCAAGGCTCCTGGAGATCAGGAGGGTATCCTGTGGTATCACCCATGATGCCCTCTTGAAAGTTCTAATGGAATGTGTCTCCTAGCCCCAGGGTTTCTACAGACACAGAGAAAAACAATGTTCTCTCAAATGTCTTAAGTCAGCTTATTTGTTAACTTCATGCAACTGAGAATTTAGGAAGAGAGTCTCAAGGAGAATTGTCTAGATCAAAGTTGGCCTGTGGTGTGTCTGAGGGGCACTGTCTTAATAATGCAAAAAGATCCAGCTGCTGTGGGCAGTACTATTCCCTAGGTAAGGGGACCTGAACTGTAGGAGAGAGGAGAAATCAGGAAATAAGCACACACACATTCATCTCTCTGCTCTTGACTGTGGGTTGACGTTTTAAGTTCCTGGCACCTGGATGCTAGGAACTGAGCTAAAAGAAACTCTTTCTCCTCTAAATTCCCTTTTGTCAGGGTATTTTAGCACAGCAACAGAAATGAAATTAGAATAAGCTTCAATATCAGACAACAAAGCCGTGGCAGAAACCTCCAACCTTCTCAGCTAGTGCATGTGAGAGAAAGCACAAACTCTCATGTAGAGGTAGACATCAGCAGTCACTGCATGGGCACCCCCAGCAACCCTGCCACTAGAGGTCCATCCCAAAGAAGCCTTGACAGAAGACCAATACTGGGCTCAGTGTCTCCCAAGACCCTCCCAACCCCAGTACACTTGATCACACAAAAACAAACAAGCAACAACAACAATGTAAGGACATCACACCCATCAGCTCACAGGAGTGCTGCTCTCATACTGTAGAGTCACAAGACCAGATGCAGCCTGCAACAGGAAGGAGAGAGACACAATGCCCAAGCAGAGTGATTGGCTGGGGAATGGTCGGCTTGGCGTGGGCAAGCCACCCATGAATGTTAAGACCCTGATGAAGCACTAGCTCTGAGCACACGGCAGTGGCTTGGGGTCTCATGTACAGTGAAGAGCCAATTCTGAAGCCCTGAGTGGCATGATTCCATTTCTATGATGTGGTGGAAAAAGCCAAAAATACACCTGGGGAACTGGTGGGTGACTGACAGGATGAAGGATGGTGGGTGAGAAGGAATGCCTACTTAAGGGGCAGGAGCAGGCAGATCCATGTAGACAGTTGTCTGTATTGACTGTTTACAATATAAACACTACACACGTTGACACACTTGCACTCGTGATGACAATTTGAGGGGTTTGACATGGCTGTAACACATGGGCCATGCATGAAGGATAAACATTTTTACCCCAAAGCTGTTCTCTTCTGTTGGAAGATGGCACCTGGTCCCCTTCCCTGCATTCCCTTGTCCACACCCCCTTACCTACTGATATGCCTCCAGCCTTCCAACTTCCTGTCAATCGTTCCTGCAGAATGCTTCTCTCTTGTTCCTGTAGCACCCCAGACAGGGTCACCCTGTGCAGCTCTGGTTATCCTGGAACTCACTCTGTAGTCCATGCTAGCCTGGAACTCAGCGATCCAACTGCGTCTGCCTTGCAAGTGCTGGTATTAAAGGTGTGTGCCTCCACTCTTTGGGGGCCTGCCTCTCCTCTTGGACCCTTCATGGTGATTGGTCCTTGACCAGGTAGAGAAGGAATGTATTACAATCCCCACGGACCCCGAGTGCTGAATCCTTTACATGAACCTCCAGGCAGTCTCCTGTCCCATACCCAGGGTCAAGCTATTCCCACTTTGTGACGTATCTCCAGGGCAGGCCTGGTTTCCTCTCCTCACCCCCATGCCTGGCTTTAATGGCTGACTATGGGTCCCTGCCCATCTGAGTGGATCATCTTCTTCCTCCCTTTTGTCAGGTCTCAGCTGTGATTACCTTTGTAGAGGGCACAGACTCCCAAGACGTGACCTCCACGTGGCCCTTCCTGCCATCTGCCAGGTCAGTTTTGCTCTGGTTGCTCATACTTATCCTCTAACAGACAAATTGTTTGTGGTCAGGTGATGCATCTGGCAGCCTCGAGGTCAAGGTGACTTCTGACTGACAGAGCTCAGCTTTTCCCCTGTAGCTCTAGGGTGGGTACCTGCATCAGCCTAGCATTGCCCACAGCCTCCCTTCAGTCTTACTAAGTCAGGCTTTAGTGGAAGAGCTGAGGTTGCCTCTACCTTTGATGCTCAGCTGACAGCTCTTGAACCTTGCCCCCACTCACTTCCAGCTGATAAGCAAGCTTGGCTCTCTCTGTTCTGTTTCAGGGGGGTGAGGGTGTCAAACTTTAAAGTCCCTTCCTGTCCTACCATGCCACTTAGGGTGAGCCTGGGAAGCTCCTGTTTTTCCCAGAAAGCTTAATTATGGAGCAATAAACTCTTCTTCCTCACCGTGTGTGTGTATACATCACCTTTGAGCCAATGTCCCTGCTCTACAGAGAGCATGAATGAGGCAACAACCTCAGTGGGTCCAGGTATTCCAAGTGGGAAGCTGCCCCCTGCTCCTCTTCCTTGCTGCCTGGAGCCCTACAGAAAGGAGATGTGCCACCCCCAGTCCCTGTGCCCTCTACTTGGTATTCCCCTCTTAGAGCATCTTAGGGGCAGGAGGTTCATCTGCACCTCTGTTTTCATAGTGCTTCTCAATCAGTGTGTGCTACTTGGATACCCAGTCGCTGTCTCAACACAAGTATACCTGCCAGTTTCTAAGAAGCTCCAGCTGCTGAGATACAGACCTCAAGAGAGAACACTTGAAGAACTGTTACAAGGTTTGCTTTTTACACCTATGTGATTCACTTCAGAGATGGCTAAAGTGCTGGGGGTTAAGCAGACTGATGATCACACAGCTCCCCCTACAACTAGCAACAACCACTCAGAAACTAAAACCACTTCAACTAACCTGGGAGCAGTGCTAGGTCTACAACCCTCCCCTGTGAGACTAGCTCCTGGATTCCACAGTCAGTGGACTTCCCCAGTGATAGTCATTGCGCATTGATTAGCCATGTGCCCATTATGTATCTGCTCTGTATCTGTCCTGTATCTTTGCAATGTGTTGTCTATTGTGTATCCCTATTGTTACCAACTATCTGTCTACTTCATATCTTTGCTATGTACCTGATGACTTTGCCTACAGTGTATTTACTGTGTACCTGCCCCTGTAGTTTGATACTGTGTATCAAATGCCCTTGTAGACTGAGGATACACCAAACCAGCACACCTTACAGCCTTCTAGGAGGCAGGTCTACATGGTCACACAACAGGAACATTCTCTGGACTACAGGCTAGTCTTGATTTTTTTTTTTTTTTGAGAAAGGATCTCTTTGTGTAGCCTTGGCTGTCCTGGAACTTGATCTGTAGACCAGGTTGGCCTCAAACTCAGAGGCTACCTGCCTGTCTCCTGAGTGCTGGGATTAAAGGCATTTGTTTTTGTCCTCTATTTTCAAAGCCAGTCAGATCCTTAGACTTCAAATAACAAGCATAAGGGACAAAGGTTACACAGTACCAAGGACACACCCATCTCAGCTGAAGTCCACCACCCTGGCTGAGCCTCAGGCTTGGGTCCTGGCTTTCAATTCCTCCTCCTGGAGTCCTGGTCTAGGTCTAGAGCAAGTGAGCGCAACAACTACCACCTCTGGGAAAGGGAGGGGCCAGAGCAGAGGAAGGGAGAGGTCAGAGCATGGGAAGGGAGAAGCCAGAGAAAGGGAAGGGAGGAGTCAGAGCAGGGGAAGGGTGGGGCCAGAGCATGAGAAGGGAGGGGCCAGAGCAGGGGGAAAAGGCTCAGAACAGACACACACTGGACAGCTCGTTAGCAGGTGGGGACCCACTACATCCTTTTTCTACAGGAAAGGGAACTGAAGTCTAGTGGATCTGTCATTTGGGGCCTTGAATCTTGCTGACCCAAGCGAGACTCTGTAGAAACAGCACACTGTGCAGATAGCTGAGCT
The DNA here is from genome assembly GCF_004785775.1 of Grammomys surdaster. NCBI lineage: Eukaryota > Metazoa > Chordata > Mammalia > Rodentia > Muridae > Grammomys > Grammomys surdaster. The sequence continues at coordinate 305,440 of NW_021620991.1, read as the reverse complement.
AGAATCAAGGGATGAGTGACCGAGTCATCAGGAGGATGAATACGAGAACAGGTAGACCAGCAGGAGCTGCAGGAGAGGCGTAAGGGAAGGGGAAACAGGAGAATAAGAAGAGTGCTCAATACCCTCCCTCCATGTGGCAGACTTGGCCAATGTGTGGCTTTATATTTCTTATATCATGTATGAGAATCACACCAGCTTTTGGAACTGAACACAGAAAATGAGTTAAATCTCCCTGAAATGTAGTCTAAAGTTTCAAAAATGTACTGAGGGAGGTGGAGAGACTCAGAGGTTAAGAGCACCATCTGCTTTTCTAGAGCAGTGGTTCAGTTCTCAGTACCCACATGAGGGCTGACATCTCTGTTACACCAGTTCCAGAGGGTGACTCCCTCTTCTGACCTCCTCTGGCACTGAATATACATGGTGCAGAGTCACACATGAGGACGAAACACCTGTACACAGAAAACAAAACTAGAACATCTCAAAAAAATATAAAGAATATACTGGGAAGGGGGCTGGAGAGATGGCTCAGAGGTTAAGAGCACTGACTGCTCTTCCAGAGGTCCTGAGTTCAAATCCCAGCAACCACATGGTGGCTCACAACCATCTGTAATGAGATTGGATGCCCTCTTCTGGTGTGTCTGAAGACAGCTACAGTGTACTCATAAATAAAATAAATAAATAAATCTTTAAAAAAATATAAAGAATGTACTGGGGAGGTGGTGTGTTGTTTTAGGGGAGCAGAAATAAGATCTGCCTGGGCCACACAGGGAGACCCTATCTCAAACTAAAAATGAAACAAAAAAGGTATTAGCAAAAAAAAAAAAATACTCTGATGTCACAATCATGATCAGATGCAAGGTGTTGCATACCACTAAGAGGACCCAGAGGTTAGACGGTTAGTGACCCCAACCCAGAGGTCCCTGCAGGCTCCCAGAAAACCTCTCTACAACATGTAGCTCTCTAATCTCTCTTTACAAAGTGAACTTTTCTCTCATTTCTAAAGTGAAGAAAGTCAGACATAAGGGTGCAAAGAGCACTCACCAGGCCCAGGCAGAATGGGGAAAGTCTTACTCCCTGGTATGACATTCCAGTGGACAGGATATATACAGGACTGATTGTTTCATGGAATTTCTAACATGACCTGATCCCCCCCTGGATACATCTCCGGCTACCCAGGTGTGCTCTGAGCACCCCACCTGCCTACATAAGCATTAGTGTCATGAGCGTGGGACACTGGTGGGGCACACAAAGGTTAAACGACAAGAGAGAGGAAGAGGGGTGTTGAGTGAAGGGAGCAGACCCACTGACCACCATCCTTCCATCTGGCCATAGGACCTGTGGCTCCTTCCTTATATAAGCTTGTGGAGTGGACTGCCTCGGGGGCACAGCCCTGCAGTTTGTGGGCGGGAGTGGGGTAAAGAAGCCTTACTGGACATTTGCACCAGACACTTGAGCTGGCTGATCTGTGGTCAGGAAAGCAGCAGTGTTGAGGACTGATGCTACTGGAGCTGATCACAGGGCTGCCAGTCCCTCTGTTCTGTCTCCCATCCCCCACAAGCCAGGTTTGCCCATTGGCTATTCTCTGAACCAATAGGCCTCCAAGCTCCAGAGGTAGGGACTAAGGTTCCTGTATTACCAGATGAGTCTCCGCTGTTTGCTCTTCCTGCAAAGCAGGTGTGTAAATCACTTGCAAGTTCTTATATCGTTGTCACTGTGGTTACTGTTCATAGAACCTGACTTCATGTATGGCCAAGAGAGAGAAGACATGGTATTTAGTTACTAAACCAAGGCAGGGAGGGCCTTGGCATACCACAAGCCAGTAAGGCAGACATTGTAAAGAGCCACCAGGTGGGGCTGCTGAGCAGGAACAGAGACCAAATCCCACTGGCAGCTGGTGACCACTGGGCATGACAAATGAAACAGCACACGGACTGCTGCCTTGGTAGAACTCTCAGCATCCAGAGTTGTCTCTCAATGTGGTAGATTTCCCAATAGTTTTGGCAAGATAACTTTTACCACAGCAAAATAGCACTAAACCCAGGAAAGGCTGGAGGTGTGGGCGAGCACAGGGCCAGCTGGGCCCTAGGCTGCCCTCATTCTCCTTAGGCCAATGTCTATAAGCATGAGCTATGGCAAGCGCCTGAAGTCTGTGGATACCCCATAGTCACAGGGAAGATGAAAAGGAACCCTTAGCTTGGACAAGCAGGTGCAAAGCAGGTTGCTGTGTTATAACCAGTGATGGAGGTACACGACCCTGAGCCCTGCCTTCACGTCCAGAGGTACCCTTAGTGAGCATCTCTTAACGTGAAAGCGTGTTTCAAGATTTTTCCATTCCTTGCACGTGATCCCATTTAACTTGGCAAAGGACCTTCAACTTAATTGGAACAGAAAATAGGTCACAGTTAGGTTTCGATGAATTAACTCTTTAGGTCTTACGGAATTAGCTCCTGAGGGGCTCTCTCATCCTTCTATCTCTCATGCCTACTTCGCTCCTCTCTACCCTTACCACTTGGAGCTGCCACATCCTCCCTACCTGTCATGGCTGCCTAACCCACTACCCATCATGGCTGCCTAACCCACTACCCGTCATGGCTGCCTAACCCACTACCCGTCATGGCTGCCTCATCCACTACCCATCATGGCTGCCTAACCCACTACCCATCATGGCTGCCTAACCCACTACCCATCATGGCTGCCTCATCCACTACCCATCATGGTTGCCTAACCCACTACCCATCATGGCTGCCTTGTCCCTCTACCTGTCATGGCTGCCTTGCCCCATTACGCCTACACCTCTCGTCCTTCATCCATCATGTGTGCTTCATTTCCCTTCACTCCTCCATGTCTGGTTTGTTCAGCAAGGTTGTCCTGGTTAGCATAACAGGCTATAGCCCTCATGACCTTCAGACCTCCGGCCCCTCCACCTATGGACCCTCAGCTGTCCTCTACTGCCATGGTCAGGTTATCTAGTGTCTGAGTCTTACCTGGGGAGGGGGGGTTGTCACTCATTGGTGCTGCCCTGCCTAGTGTCTTGGATCCTCCACAGTGGCTAATGATGTTAATTTAACCATGGGTTGGAATTCTAAATCACCTGTCTGTGCGAGAAGGCTCTGCCTTGTGTTTTTACCTTTGTCTTAACAGGGGACAGTTCAAGAGAATGTTCTCCCTGTTGTGTCCTAGCATTGCCAGCCCAGCTCTTGGGGGATACCATTAAGCTATGTGGAGAGAATGAATGAATGAATGAATGGCAGGGCTCTAAGCAGAAAACCTCAGAATGTCTCCGAGGGTAGCTGTAGGAAGCAAAACCAAGTTATGAGGTCACATTTATTTCTTAATTTAATGTCCCAGAAACTCACGATAGGATATGCACCACCCCCTCTAATGTTTGGGGGATGAGGAAGCTTCTAGGTCACACTTAGATGGATCTCCATCTAAGCGAAAAAGCAGAAGCGGCAGGGTAACAGCCAGGTCCAGAGCACTGAAACCCCTAGGTCACAGCAGCAAGCATTCTCCTACCACCTCAAGGCTCAGGCTCCATTTTGCCGGCTGAGTGGACAACTCGATCCAGCAGCACCTGCAGCAACTTCAGACGCCTTTTTCCGAACCGACCAGAAGGTGTTCCAGGGCCAGGAGTGGGGACCCAATGTTGGAAATTAACACTGCTATCTCTCAGCTATGTCTTGTATCTGTCCTTGGAAGCAGCTTTATTTTGCCAAGCCCGACACCCAGGCACATCTGGAGTGTGATCTACTGGGAACTAATGAGTGGTGGCAAAATACCTACCTACCTACCTACCTACCTATACACACACACACACACACACACACACACACACACACACAAACACATACACACACGCAGAGTGTTGGAAAAGGAAGTCAGAATTTGCTGCCTATGTACCTGCAGTTACCACAGCAGATAGCTGCCCAGCCCTGCTCTCTGTCAGTCAGGATGCTGCTAGAGACAGTGTCATAATTACTCGCTGTTCTGACCTCTGTGATGACCTACACAGTGTAATTCTGCATGCCTACTAGCAAGCTAACTTTTTTTTATTGTTCTCCCACCCCCAAATGCTGCAATATGTAATATATTTAGAGATAGCAGCCCTCCAGCATAGAAGCCCCTGTCCAGCACACAAGTGAGCCTGGCCCATGAACATCCAATTTTGGGGGGGAGTTCAGCCTCCCAGGAACCTTATTTGAACCCTCCTGGGCTACATGGTAACTTAGTTAGGGACTGTGATCATGGCAGGGGTAAGGGTGGACTTGCCTGACTGACATCCACAGCCCCTCTCCCCTCTTACTGTGGAGATGAGCAGATTCCCATGTGTCCACTCCGTTCTGGACCCCAAGTGTAGCTAGCTGCCCCACAGCTACTATTTCAATATCATAGGTCTGGTTTTACTTCAGGATTATTGTGAAGTACCTTGGGGGTAGATGACCATTGTTAACAAGCACTGGGGACGAGTTTTAATTAAAGACCCACTTGAGGCAGAGCACTTTTACACACTGTTGCATTTGAGCCTTAGGAAACCCAATCAATTAAGTTATTTGTGTTCACACCTGACATCAGAGGAACCAGAGGCTCAGAGAACAAAGGTTATTTGCTCAAGGTCAGAGTGTGCACAAGGAGGGGTCAGCCGGACAGGGATGGGGGGGGCACTCCTATTCTTAGCTGCTTGGCAACAGCTACTTTGAACATGAATCAGCCTCTGATGTCACCGGAACACTGAGACCCAAGATGCTGTCCTGTATCTCCTGGGTACACTGAGTCCAACACTACCAGACTGGGTAAGAGAGACAAAGCCCACATAGGTGATTTGAGGAAAGGCAGCCACAATACTGCCCTCAGGGACATTCACAGAGACAGACTCATAGCCACCCTAGCTCCGTAGGCAAGAGCTTTGGGAGGGAGGAGTCTAAAGGCCAGAGATTCAGTCCAGGTGAAGTCTCATCCTGGCTTCTCTGACTCGGATGCTCCTTCCCCCAATAATATTCACTCAGGGAACTCCAGGCTGTGTCCCTGAGCCCTGGCCATAGCCATAACAGCCAGGCAATAAATAAATACTCTCACTAGGCCAAAGAGGACAGCAAGAACACAGGAGAAAGTTCTGTTGGGTGCAACTGAACCCACAGAGTATAACTTGATTGTCAACTTGATGTGATTTAGAATATCTTGATTGGCATGATTTAGGTTGGGAACAAACCTCTGGGCACATCTGTGAGGAATTTCCTGAATTAGACTGAGGTAGGAAGATATAGCCTAAATGTGGGCAGCATCATTCGGTAGGCTAAGGTCCTGGAGAGAAAGAACTGAGCAGCCTTCAGATGCTCTCCCTTTCCTGACTGGATACAATGTGACTAGCTGCTTCAGGTTCCTGCCTCACTAGATACAATGTGACCAGCTGCCTCAGGTTCCTGCCACCACCTCGACCCTACCATGACTAAATGTTCCCTCAAACTGTGAGTCAATGTACGTCAGTTGCTTTTGGCGTTTTTCTACAAGACAAACGATTAATATGCAGATGTTACAGTGATACTGAGAATCTGGGCACCTGCTGGGGTGCCTCTGGGCCTAGGAGAGAACCATCAGCTGGCCCATGAGTTCACATCTCAAACAAAATCACAAGTCACAATCTTCCTCATGTGTCCAACAATGACAGTAGAGTAGAAATCTGAATGGAGTTCTAGGAAAAAGCTGTGGCTCTGGGAACCCCAGCAGGGTAGGCATGACCAGCTGTCCCAGTGTGCCATTGTAGACACAGGTAAGTAAATGGAGGAGATTTAATAAAAATACACACTAGGGAGAGAAACAGATTAATGGGTCCAGAGACCTCAAGTCCATCTTCAGGTCATGGACATAAGCTTTAGGTTTAAGTAGGGCAGGGGCAAAAGACACATATAATTAAGCTGTTCTGGTTGGGGGTGTGGTCTGGTTGATCATTATCTTGGTTCTGACTCTGCAAGGTGCGTATGGAGAAGTTCTTGTTGCTTGAGGGGAGCAGTTTGGCTCACGTGAGATGATCTCCTGCTCCAGGCATAAACTCACATCATGGATAATTGCTCTCACCTCAGAGGCAGTCCCTCCTCGTGATTGCTGGATTGGGAGGATGACCAGAGGCCTTTGGAAATCTGTTTGTTTGTTTGTTTGTTTGTTTGTTTGTTTCGAGACAGGGTTTCTCTGTCTGCCCCCTCCTCATCCAGGCAGGCTCAGCCCATCTCTATCCGGAGCTTAGATAGGCTGGGATCTCTCTGAGGTGCTGGTGCCCTGCCTCTATCTTCCTGTGTCCCCCTAATCTCTGTACACTATACTCTTAAGACAAGGGTAGCAGCTAAGCCTGGGCACCTGAGGGAACAACTTGTGGGTGTTACACAGAGTGCTGGGCACACCTGGCCACTAAGGACAGAGGCCAGGGAGACCCAAGATGTCAAGTGTAGTGTGATCACCAGAGAAATGGAGTGGTGTTTCCCCTCAGTCCATGTCCACAATGTATACGCATGTGTAGGGGTGCTTTTCAGGGGTCCTGGGGCTCAGCTATAGGTTCTCTTATAAGCAGCCTTAGAAGGCACTGCAACTCCCTTCTGCCTTCTTAGAATAATCCCTCCCCAGCACTGCATGGTGCCTGACCCCAGGCTACTTGGTACCCTGTCTGTCCCTGTGTGGGATAGTGATCTGGGACTCATTATGTATAGAGTACTTGTTGTTTTTAGTGTTGCTGTTGAAAATGGAATTTAGTCACCCTCACCCTGTCTCCATCCCTATTCTCACCCCCCCGACCCCCGCCTGATCACCTGATCCTGATACATTTAGCCTTCTCCCACTTCCAGGGGTTATGACCCTGCTCATTCCAGATAATCCGAACAAGAGGATCTAACTGCTCACACCTGCCCTCTCAGTCCTCTCTGCTCATGTTGAGAATAGGCCTCTGGCTTCCTAGATAATCCTTCCTTTAATGCTTAAAAATTTATTATATTTAAAAATCCCCTTAAACAAAAACAAAAAAACAGAACAGCTAAAACTTTGGAAGAATACCCCCAAATTTCAAGTTTATGTCCTGGAAAACAACAAACAAACAAACAAAACGTAAAGCTTTTCAAGTGCCCTGACCCCATAGCATCCTTAAAGAGAAGACTAGGGTCTTCCTAGGCCTTAGGCCCAGTATAGGCTCAACAGCTGTTCCAACCCGCAGAGGTATCCTGGAGTCAGATGACTCACTTGGCTACTTCCCTCCTTGCTACATACACTGAGTTTTTCTCTTGCTTAGACTCCCGGTGGGATCCTTGCTACACTGTTTTCTCTTGCATAGACTCCCCTTGCTACACTGTTTTCTCTTGCAGACTCCCGGTGGGAAGGTGGGGCTATTCTCATTACCTCTCACGGAATAGAATGGTTGCTCACATGACAGTAGGAATAGAATGGTTGCTCACATGACAGTACACATCAGGAAGGATCACATGGAATGACAGAACATATAGAACATATATTATAAAGAGGACAGGAGGGCCAGGAGTCCCTAGAGCAGCTGCTCTTGACTGGACTGTCATATTTCTTTCATCTCTCGCCTATACTGCACCACATCAAGGATAATGAGGACAGATACCTACTTCTCCCAAGGACACAGTAGTTCCCGAGAGCTGTGGAAACATCACTTTTTTCTCTACAAACTGTTCTTTCTTAGAGGTAAAATTTCATACTATAAAAATTATCTATGCACATGCTTTGTTATCTGCAGTTACTGTTTTACTATTTTTTATCATAAAGTTAAAAATATTTTTAAACAATTTATTTTTATTTTATGTGCATTGGTGCTTTGCCTGTGTGTGTCTTTGTGAGGGTGCTGAATCTTGGAGATACTACAAGACACCTGTGAGCTGACATGTGGGCACAGAGAATTGAACTCGGGTCCTTGGAAGAGCAGCCAGTGCTCCTAACTACTGAGCCATCTCTCCAGCCCCTAAAAAAATATTTAAAAAAAAAAAACCCAAAAAAACAATCTAGCCAGGTACAATGGTTCTTACTTGTAGTTCTAGCATGCCAGAGCCTGAGGAAGCAGGGTTGTGATTTCAAAGAAAACATAGCACCTCACACCCCAATTTAAAAAAAAAAAAACTGTCAAAAGATGGATGATGACCAAAGTTTGAGCCCCAGAACCTACATAGGAGAAAAAGAACTGACTCCTGCAAATTGCCCATTGATCTTCACATGCATGCTGAGATAGCCATACGCCCACCTACCTAGATGAAATAAATAAATATTAAATCAATAAACAAAAATGAAAAAAAAATGTGGGAAAATTTGAACGCTCTGCACACTGTGGCAAGGGATGTCAAACAGTACAGCTACTGTGGGGAACAGTACAGACCTCCTCAAAAAATTAAAAATAGAATTACCACATGATGCAGCAATTTCACTTCTGGGCGTTTATGTGCCAGAGACTTGAAGACAGGGTCTTGAATAGCCATTTGCACACTCCTGCCCACAGCAGCCAAGAGGTGGAAGCAACCCAAGCATCTATTTACAGATCAATGGATAAAGGAAATGTGATGCTCATACACAAAGCCCTGCTCTTCAGCCTTAAGAAGGAAATTCTGACAGAAGCCACAACATGGATAATGCCCTGAGGACATTACACTGAAATTAGGCAGCTACAAAAAGACAGGTCCCGTGTAGGGCCTGACGGGAAATAAGCCAGTTTAGTCCACAAACTGGACCAGGGGCACCAGGGCAGAGTGAGGAGAAGTACAGCTTAACTGGTCAGCTTTGGTTTTATAGGAAGAAAAATTCTAGATTGATTGTATAACACAAACCTGGTTATAACTAGTTTTATAATATGTGTATTTTTTTAGAATTTACCTTACTTTATGTATGAGTATTTATGTATCTCTGAGTGTATGCTAAGTGTGTACCCAAGGAGGGTAGAACAGCATGTTGGATTCCCCGAAGCTGGAGTTAAGGGTGGTTGTGAGTTGATCAGTGTGGGTGTTGCAAACCAAGCAAGTGCTCTTGACTGCTGAGCCACCTCTCCAGACCTTATTTATATGGATTTTTTTTTTTTTGGCCACAATTAGCAGAACAACCAACATAAATGACAAGCCTCAATTACTGTGAACCCGTGGGAAGGCACACTTTTATTCTTGAACAATGACGTTTACTGTGTGTCCTCTGTCATCTGCTTGGATCACAGTGTAAAGGAAGAGTAGACAGCTAGTTGAATGTTGAGAGTTTACTTACTATGGTTAGAATATTTGCATACAATGAAGTCTAAAAGTAAATAAATCAAACCCTTAAACCAAAACAACCAAATCCCACAGCTGGGATTCCTAGATCCCTCGACGGTCAAACCCATCTGGCTTGGTTCTGGCTCCCACATGCTTCTGCTGACTTGAGGGCTACAGTCTGTCAGCTGAGCAAAACTATAGGCATGGGGACAGGAGTGGAAAGTTGGGCTGTAGAAAACACAGCTTTAGATGGGACTTCTCACACAAACCACCACAAATGGCAACTTCCTGGGGACATCAGAACCTACCCAGGGTCTGGGTTATATCCTCCAGCCTGGGGCAGGGATCAGCAGAGATGGGGAAGCATACAATATTCTGCTTCCCAGCAGACAACTTAACCTTTTGTATTGTTTGGCTTCATTTTCTCAGGTTTTGGTAGGGGACAGGGCAAGGGCCTATTATATGCTGGGCAAGTGCTCTACCACTGAGCTAGATCCTCAGGACAGTCTCAAGTCTTTGAAAAGTGAAAACACATGGGTATTCTTTCAGAGAAGCTGGGCTCCTGCATTCAGGAGAGGAAGCTCTGTGGCATATTTACTAGAGGAAGGATTCTGGACCTCACCAAGGACTCAGGAGCTGCTGGCCAGTAACTAGAAGGTTTAACTAACATTACACCACTAACTTTTTTTTAAATTAATGACTACATATGCTCTCTTAGAACAAAATAAGGTGCGCTCTCCAGAGAGTCCTGGGAAGGGCAATTTATAATTTTCTTCTAATATTTTGGTGTGCCTTTCAGATTCTGTGTAATCAGCAGGTATTGCTTTTACAATTTTAAAATACAAAGGGCTGGAGAGATGGCTCAGCGGTTAAGAGCACTGACTGCTCTTCCAGAGGTCCTGAGTTCGATTCCCAGCAACCACATGGTGGCTCACAACCATCTGTGATGGAGTCTGATGTCCTTTTCTTGTGTGTCTGAAGACATTGACCGTACACTCATATAAATAAAGTTAAATAATTTAAAAAGAAAAGAAAAGCCTTTATGGGGTCAGGGAGACACTAGGGTGAGAAAAAAACCTGGAGGACAAGGTCTTTGAGAAGACTTTAGAGAAAGAGTAGATAGGACAGGGAGGAGGTGTACTGCAACCACTGTCCAAGCAAAAGCCGAGAGCCCCAACTCTGTCTTGACTAAACACTGTGGAAATGAGGAGAGAGCCTGCCAGGGATAGGCTACAGCCCTGGATTTCCTTAATACAGGATCTACTGCAGGGGCAGGTGACCCGAGGAGAGGGAAGTACCTGAGCCTGCTAGCTAAGGAGACAGCAAAGTGACCTTCTCCCCAAGGCTGCAGAAGCAGAGGTCATGGAACCACCACTCCAAAGGCCAAAGCCCTGAACCCCCTTCTGCACATAGCAAAGAGAAAGCACCATTCAGAGCTGACACCACTATTGTTGGAACAAAGGATTCCTTTCAGCCAAGCATCCAGGCAGCCAACACGTGCCAGTCACCAAGCAGCCTGCCCCTCACACCCATCTCCAGCATCCCCTGGCCTCAAGGCCAGGCCTTCCTGAGATGCAAGTGCTGACCAGTCTGACCAAGAGCATCATCCTATCATCACAATACTGAATGCAGGTTCTCAGAGAGAAGGGGCCTAGCTCTGCTTTGCGTAGCGGGTCAGCCCTTTAAAAGCAGAAGAAAAAAATAGTTAAGTTCCCCAAGAGGCTGTTTTAAAAGCAAAGCAAAAAAAAACAAACCTACCTAGATTGTATTTTATTCTTTACACAACAGATTTTTATGGGTGATATATTCACGGGTTGCTCAGAAATCTTGGGATAGTTTTCTTGGTTAATTTGACACCAACTCTTACAGAAGGTTGGATGAGATCAAAATAATAAACACAAAAATAAGACAGTATTAAAACCCCTTGGAGTTTGGGAGGCAGAGGCAGGCGGATTTCTGAGTTCAAGGCCAGCCTGGTCTACAGAGTGAGTTCCAGGACAGCCAGGGCTACACAGAGAAACCCTGTCTTGAAAAACCAACCAACCAAACAAACAAAAAACCAAAAACCCTTGGAGCACATGTTTTACGAATGGGATAACAAGCCACACGAACTACCTAGCCGTCACAGGACACAGCCCAACACACTGATGTGGCTCAGGGAGGTGCCAATCCCAGCCATCAGCAGGACTAGTCTTCACTCCCTACATGGTGACGCTCCAAACCCATCTTGCATTCTGATTTTTACCAAAATCCACTTCGTTTAAAACGAGATGAGGGGCTGGGGTGCAGCTCAGGGTTGGGTCACTTGCCTGGTATGTACAAGACCCCAGGGTTCTATCAAGAGATTTTAAAGAGGAGCTGGAGATACGGCTTAGTAGTTAAGTGTCTGACCAAGCATGAAGACTGAGATCCCTAGAAACCCACATGAACACTGGGCAGGCATGGCAGCCACCTATAATTCCAGTCTCAGGAAGGCAGAGATGGGATTCTCCTGAGCCAGCTGGCCTGTGAGTGAATCCTGGGTTTAAGAGATCATGTCTTGACGAACAAAGAGAAAAAGAGAGGATGAATTTTTTGGCCTCTTGCATGCATTCGCACACACTCGGAGATGCTTACACATACATGCAAAACCACACACACACACATACATACCCCCCCCAAAAAACAAATGAAAAAGAGCTGGAAATGATGGCACATACCTAATCCCAGCACTCTAGAGACTGAGACAGGAGCATTATGAGTTCCAGGCCAGTATAGGCTACACAGTGAAACCCTGTCTCAAAATAAAACTTCCCATTCTCCAACCTTAATGATGGCTGGTATTACCATGTGACATAAAAAATTCAAAATTGGAGAGGAAAGTCTCACTCTTAGTATGTGTTCACGATCATGTGTGTTCAGATGTGCATGTGTGCTCATGTATCTGGAGACCAGAGGTCAACCTTGGGCAGCATGCCTCAGGAGCTGCTCCCCCATGCCATGTTTTTTGAGACAGGGTCTTTCACTGGGACTTGGGGCTCACCAACTGGGCTACACAGGCTGGCCAGTGAAGACCTGAGGATTCCCCTATCTGGGTCTCTCCAGTACTGGATCATAGTGTGTCACCAAGCAAACCTAGCTATTTTATTTTATTTTATTTTATTTTATTTTATTTTATTTTATTTTCTGTACGTAGGTTCTGAGATGCAAACTCAAGTCCTGTGCTTTACCTCAAGTGCCTTACAGACAGAGCATTCTCCACAGCCCCTCACGCTTTGGGAGAATCTCACTCATTTTCTTCATAGGAGATCCACAGGACTGTAGGGTATTTTGAGATTTCTCATGTACTGGCTCGTCTCAAACACCTTTTTTGAAGCATTAGCTGTTATGCTGAGCCCTTGCTATGCAGGCAGTTTCCCAAGAGCATGCACCACCATGCCTAGTATGAAAAGATTTTCTCAACGGTACCCTTTTGTTTTTTCTTTAAATCATTTCACTTACCCTATCTTTTTTTAAATGCTAAATTCTCTGGAGATTTTTGCAAGAGAAAATATTGAAAAACTGTCAGCTGAGTAGAAATAAAATTGTTTGGCAGTAAAAAAAAAAATATTGGGGGGAAATGTGTCAGGCAGACAATAAGCCACAGGCCTAATTAGTGTCATTTTCCTGGATTACAGTGAATGTACTGGCTAGTTTTGTGTGTCAACTCGACACAAGCTAGAGTCATCAGAGAGGAAGAAGCCTCAACTGAGAAAATGCCTCCATAAGATCCAGCTTTAAGGCATTTTCTCAATTAGTGACCAATGGGGATGTGGGCCTAGCCTACTGTGAATGGTGCCATCCCTAGGCTGGTGGTCCTGGGTTCCATAAGAAAGCAGGCTGAGCAAGCGATGGGGAGCAAGCCAGCAAGCAACACCTGTCTACGGCCTTTGCATCAGCTCCTGCCTCTGGGATTCTGCCCTGTGTGTGTTCCTGTCCTGATTTCCTTCAATGATGAACAGCAATGTAGAAACATAAGTCAAATAAACCTTTCCTTCCCCAACTGCTTTTTGGTCATGGTGTTTCATCAAAGCAGTAGAAACAAGTAAGACAGTAAGTCAGTGGGCTTTGTTGGTATTTAAATGTGTGTTATTCTTATTTCTGTTCTCATTCATCCTAAATACATACAAAGTTATGATGATGATGATGATGATGATGATGATGATTTGACAGGCAGATGAGCTGGCTCAATGGGTAGAGGCGGCCAGGCCTGAGGTTGTGAGTTTGATTCTCAAGTCTCAGAGGGTGGAAGGAGAGAGCCAGCTCCTGCAAGTTGTCCTCTGACCTCCACAGGCACCCTGTGGCATGCACATCCACACAAATAAATGCAACTAAAAAAATTTTAAGTGGATGAGAGAAAATAAAAAAGACAAACAAGAACAAATGCTAGGCTACACTTTTTACGGAACAGAAAAGGGCAAAACAATGTATGTGTGATTTCTCAAGAACGATTAGCTAAAAAAAAAAAAGTCATCAAATTGAGTATATGTGGGCTCAAATTCATTAAAAAAAATCATGTTAATGATATATACAGTCCCCAAATAATTAAGAATGAGGAAACAACTAAAGAGTAACACAGATAGATGAACAAACCCAGCTGACCATGGTACCCGGGGGCAGACCACCCTGCGGGCAAGCACACCAAGGAGTATTCCCAGGCCAGAGCCCAGTGAATGAACTCAGGTCTGTACACAGTGGTGGGGCAACTCTTAGAATGTCCATTTCTGCCTTTGTGGCCAGAGCACCAGAGTGGGTATGACAGTGGCTAATGGCTGAGGTGGGAGATTAAAGCAAAGAGTGGAGGAACTGGGCTGGAGAGTCGTGGTCCAGGACAGGATGGAGAGACAGTGAAAGCCCAAAGCTAAGCTCAGCTCCAAATCTCAGACCCACAGGGCCCAGCAGCGAGTAACACTTAAGATGGCTTCTCAATGCCTTTTTCCACCACCAGCAGAGGAAAGCCAGGTACCTCAAGAGACAAGGCTCACTCCAAGCTGGAACAAGCAAGTGCAAGGGTTATCACCATGTCAGAAAACAGAGAAAGCCATGTCAAAGTGCATGGGCTGTGAAGGGAACTCTTCCCAGATAAGTGTGGAGAAATTGATGCCTCCAGTGATTAACAGGCAGGTGAGACAGCTGAGTGGGTCACAAGCCGACAACCTGAATCCGATTCCGGAATCCGCACGTGTTGGAAGATGAGAGCCAATTCCTGAAAGTTGTTCTCGGATCTCCATAGGCAGGCAAGCAAACACACACACACACACACACACTCACTCACTCACACATAGACCCAACACGTGCACAGATTAATTAAAATTTTTTAATTGATGACAGGTGTGAACCGTAACAAATTCAACCTCAAGAAAATCAATCATTGGGGGTAAAGTGATGACTCAGCACTTAAGAGCACTTGTTGATCTTGGGGAGAATTTGGTTCCCAGCACCCACATGGCAGCCCATAACCTCCTGGAACTCCAATTCCCTGGGATCTGAAGACACCAGGCACACGTATAGTTCACATGCATACATGTGGGCAAACGCTCATATATTAAAAATTAAAGAAAGAAAAACTCCTTGGACTGGCAGATGGCTCAGTCGGCAAAGTGCAGGCCTCGTAAACATGAGAACCTCAGGTAGATGCCTAGAAATTTTTTGTCTTTTTTTTTTTTTTTACAGGCAGGTTTAGTGGCCTGTGTTTATAATCAGTCTAACCTATTTGGCCAAGGAATTACGGCTTGAGTTGTCTTCTGTTCTGCACTCACGCAGTCAAAGTCCTGACTTAGTTTTAATTTTTAACAGGGAAGAAAGAACAGCTCCTTAATTGACACTGTTACCATAACACAGGAGAAGGCAAGAAATAAACCTTTGCTCTGCTAGCCTACGGCAGCCAGGCAGAGTTTGGAGAGCCCACCCCACAATGCTGACACCACCAAAGAGGGAGGGAACCAGGTCGGCAGCTGCCTACCATCCAGTCTTGTTCTCTGCAACCTGTAGATGCCCCTATGTGCACGATACAGAATCACTGTGCATACAGATGACAAATCACACACACACACACACACACACACACACACACACACACACACACAC